>NW_027365142.1:0-136441 GCF_046119375.1 Phyllobates terribilis | reverse complement strand
CATTTCTGGTATATGAATAACATGATGTTTTTCAATGGCAAAAATCAATGAATATTGTAAATGCACAAACAGTAATTTCTCCGCATTGCAAGGTGCAATTCTGAAATTTTTTGATTTTTCCTGCTCCTCTTAGCATGATAAAGAAGATTCAAAGAGAGTGAGATGCCAGCTCCTTTCATTCAGTCAGTAGCTTCAATCATTTCTGGACGTTTTTCAATGGCAAAAATCAATGAATATTGTAAATGCACAAACAGTAATTTCTCCGCATTGCAAGGTGCAATTCTGAAATTTTTTGCTTTTTCCTGCTCCTCTTAGCATGATAAAGAAGATTCAAAGAGAGTGAAATGCCAGATCCTTTCATTCGGTCAGTAGCTTCAATCATTTCTGGTATATGAATAACATGATGTTTTTCAATGGCAAAAATCAATGAATATTGTAAATGCACAAACAGTAATTTCTCCGCATTGCAAGGTGCAATTCTGAAATTTTTTGCCTTTTCCTGCTCCTCTTAGCATGATAAAGAAGATTCAAAGAGAGTGAGATGCCAGCTCCTTTCATTCAGTCAGTAGCTTCAATCATTTCTGGACGTTTTTCAATGGCAAAAATCAATGAATATTGAAAATGCACAAACAGTAATTTCTCTGCATTGCAAGGTGCAATTCTGAAATTTTTTGCTTTTTCCTGCTCCTCTTAGCATGATAAACAAGATTCAAAGAGAGTGAGATGCCAGCTCCTTTCATTCAGTCAGTAGCTTCAATCATTTCTGGACGTTTTTCAATGGCAAAAATCAATGAATATTGTAAATGCACAAACAGTAATTTCTCCGCATTGCAAGGTGCAATTCAGAAATTTTTTGCTTTTTCCTGCTCCTCTTGGCATGATAAAGAAGATTCAAAGAGAGTGAGATGCCAGCTCCTTTCATTCAGTCAGTAGCTTCAATCATTTCTGGTATATGAATAACATGATGTTTTTCAATGGCAAAAATCAATGAATATTGTAAATGCACAAACAGTAATTTCTCCGCATTGCAAGGTGCAATTCTGAAATTTTTTGCTTTTTCCTGCTCCTCTTAGCATGATAAAGAAGATTCAAAGAGAGTGAGATGCCAGCTCCTTTCATTCAGTCAGTAGCTTCAATCATTTCTGGTATATGAATAACATGATGTTTTTCAATGGCAAAAATCAATGAATATTGTAAATGCACAAACAGTAATTTATCCGCATTGCAAGGTGCAATTCTGAAATTTTTTGCTTTTTCCTGCTCCTCTTAGCATGATAAAGAAGATTCAAAGAGAGTGAGATGCCAGCTCCTTTCATTCAGTCAGTAGCTTCAAACATTTCTGGTATATGAATAACATGATGTTTTTCCATGGCAAAAATCAATGAATATTGTAAATGAACAAACAGTAATTTCTCCGCATTGCAAGGTGCAATTCTGAAATTTTTTGCTTTTTCCTGCTCCTCTTAGCATGATAAAGAAGATTCAAAGAGAGTGAGATGCCAGCTCCTTTCATTCAGTCAGTAGCTTCAATCATTTCTGGACGTTTTTCAATGGCAAAAATCAATGAATATTGTAAATGCACAAACAGTAATTTCTCCGCATTGCAAGGTGCAATTCTGAAATTTTTTGCTTTTTCCTGCTCCTCTTAGCATGATAAAGAAGATTCAAAGAGAGTGAGATGCCAGCTCCTTTCATTCAGTCAGTAGCTTCAATCATTTCTGGTATATGATTAACATGATGTTTTTCAATGGCAAAAATCAATGAATTTGGTAAATGCACAAACAGTAATTTCTCCGCATTGCAAGGTGCAATTCTGAAATTTTTTGCTTTTTCCTGCTCCTCTTAGCATGATAAAGAAGATTCAAAGAGAGTGAGATGCCAGCTCCTTTCATTCAGTCAGTAGCTTCAATCATTTCTGGACGTTTTTCAATGGCAAAAATCAATGAATATTGTAAATGCACAAACAGTAATTTATCCGCATTGCAAGGTGCAATTCTGAATTTTTTTGCTTTTTCCTGCTCCTCTTAGCATGATAAAGAAGATTCAAAGAGAGTGAGATGCCAGCTCCTTTCATTCAGTCAGTAGC
This sequence comes from Phyllobates terribilis, assembly GCF_046119375.1. NCBI lineage: Eukaryota > Metazoa > Chordata > Amphibia > Anura > Dendrobatidae > Phyllobates > Phyllobates terribilis. Next base: position 134,355 of record NW_027365142.1, on the reverse strand, counting down.
TTCAAACATTTCTGGTATATGAATAACATGATGTTTTTCAATGGCAAAAATCAATGAATATTGTAAATGCACAAACAGCAATTTCTCCGCATTGCAAGGTGCAATTCTGAAATTTTTTGATTTTTCCTGCTCCTCTTAGCATGATAAAGAAGATTCAAAGAGAGTGAGATGCCAGCTCCTTTCATTCAGTCAGTAGCTTCAATCATTTCTGGACGTTTTTCAATGGCAAAAATCAATGAATATTGTAAATGCACAAACAGTAATTTCTCCGCATTGCAAGGTGCAATTCTGAAATTTTTTGCTTTTTCCTGCTCCTCTTAGCATGATAAAGAAGATTCAAAGAGAGTGAGATGCCAGCTCCTTTCATTCAGTCAGTAGCTTCAATCATTTCTGGTATATGAATAACATGATGTTTTTCAATGGCAAAAATCAATGAATTTTGTAAATGCACAAACAGTAATTTCTCCGCATTGCAAGGTGCAATTCTGAAATTTTTTGCTTTTTCCTGCTCCTCTTAGCATGATAAAGAAGATTCAAAGAGAGTGAAATGCCAGCTCCTTTCATTCAGTCAGTAGCTTCAATCATTTCTGGTATATGAATAACATGATGTTTTTCAATGGCAAAAATCAATGAATATTGTAAATGCACAAACAGTAATTTCTCCGCATTGCAAGGTGCAATTCTGAAATTTTTTGCTTTTTCCTGCTCCTCTTAGCATGATAAAGAAGATTCAAAGAGAGTGAGATGCCAGCTCCTTTCATTCAGTCAGTAGCTTCAATCATTTCTGGACGTTTTTCAATGGCAAAAATCAATGAATATTGAAAATGCACAAACAGTAATTTCTCTGCATTGCAAGGTGCAATTCTGAAATTTTTTGCTTTTTCCTGCTCCTCTTAGCATGATAAACAAGATTCAAAGAGAGTGAGATGCCAGCTCCTTTCATTCAGTCAGTAGCTTCAATCATTTCTGGACGTTTTTCAATGGCAAAAATCAATGAATATTGTAAATGCACAAACAGTAATTTCTCCGCATTGCAAGGTGCAATTCAGAAATTTTTTGCTTTTTCCTGCTCCTCTTGGCATGATAAAGAAGATTCAAAGAGAGTGAGATGCCAGCTCCTTTCATTCAGTCAGTAGCTTCAATCATTTCTGGTATATGAATAACATGATGTTTTTCAATGGCAAAAATCAATGAATATTGTAAATGCACAAACAGTAATTTCTCCGCATTGCAAGGTGCAATTCTGAAATTTTTTGCTTTTTCCTGCTCCTCTTAGCATGATAAAGAAGATTCAAAGAGAGTGAGATGCCAGCTCCTTTCATTCAGTCAGTAGCTTCAATCATTTCTGGTATATGAATAACATGATGTTTTTCAATGGCAAAAATCAATGAATATTGTAAATGCACAAACAGTAATTTATCCGCATTGCAAGGTGCAATTCTGAAATTTTTTGCTTTTTCCTGCTCCTCTTAGCATGATAAAGAAGATTCAAAGAGAGTGAGATGCCAGCTCCTTTCATTCAGTCAGTAGCTTCAAACATTTCTGGTATATGAATAACATGATGTTTTTCCATGGCAAAAATCAATGAATATTGTAAATGAACAAACAGTAATTTCTCCGCATTGCAAGGTGCAATTCTGAAATTTTTTGCTTTTTCCTGCTCCTCTTAGCATGATAAAGAAGATTCAAAGAGAGTGAGATGCCAGCTCCTTTCATTCAGTCAGTAGCTTCAATCATTTCTGGACGTTTTTCAATGGCAAAAATCAATGAATATTGTAAATGCACAAACAGTAATTTCTCCGCATTGCAAGGTGCAATTCTGAAATTTTTTGCTTTTTCCTGCTCCTCTTAGCATGATAAAGAAGATTCAAAGAGAGTGAGATGCCAGCTCCTTTCATTCAGTCAGTAGCTTCAATCATTTCTGGTATATGAATAACATGATGTTTTTCAATGGCAAAAATCAATGAATTTGGTAAATGCACAAACAGTAATTTCTCCGCATTGCAAGGTGCAATTCTGAAATTTTTTGCTTTTTCCTGCTCCTCTTAGCATGATAAAGAAGATTCAAAGAGAGTGAGATGCCAGCTCCTTTCATTCAGTCAGTAGCTTCAATCATTTCTGGACGTTTTTCAATGGCAAAAATCAATGAATATTGTAAATGCACAAACAGTAATTTATCCGCATTGCAAGGTGCAATTCTGAAATTTTTTGCTTTTTCCTGCTCCTCTTAGCATAATAAAGAAGATTCAAAGAGAGTGAGATGCCAGCTCCTTTCATTCAGTCAGTAGCTTCAAACATTTCTGGTATATGAATAACATGATGTTTTTCAATGGCAAAAATCTATGAATATTGTAAATGCACAAACAGTAATTTCTCCGCATTGCAAGGTGCAATTCTGAAATTTTTTGCTTTTTCCTGCTCCTCTTAGTATGATAAAGAAGATTCAAAGAAAGTGAGATGCCAGCTCCTTTCATTCAGTCAGTAGCTTCAATCATTTCTGGACGTTTTTCAATGGCAAAAATCAATGAATATTGTAAATGCACAAACAGTAATTTCTCCGCATTGCAAGGTGCAATTCTGAAATTTTTTGCTTTTTCCTGCTCCTCTTAGCATGATAAAGAAGATTCAAAGAGAGTGAGATGCCAGCTCCTTTCATTCAGTCAGTAGCTTCAATCATTTCTGGTATATGAATAACATGATGTTTTTCAATGGCAAAAATCAATGAATATTGTAAATGCACAAACAGTAATTTCTCCGCATTGCAAGGTGCAATTCTGAAATTTTTTGATTTTTCCTGCTCCTCTTAGCATGATAAAGAAGATTCAAAGAGAGTGAGATGCCAGCTCCTTTCATTCAGTCAGTAGCTTCAATCATTTCTGGACGTTTTTCAATGGCAAAAATCAATGAATATTGTAAATGCACAAACAGTAATTTCTCCGCATTGCAAGGTGCAATTCTGAATTTTTTTGCTTTTTCCTGCTCCTCTTAGCATGATAAAGAAGATTCAAAGAGAGTGAGATGCCAGCTCCTTTCATTCAGTCAGTAGCTTCAATCATTTCTGGTATATGAATAACATGATGTTTTTCAATGGCAAAAATCAATGAATTTTGTAAATGCACAAACAGTAATTTATCCGCATTGCAAGGTGCAATTCTGAAATTTTTTGCTTTTTCCTGCTCCTCTTAGCATGATAAAGAAGATTCAAAGAGAGTGAGATGCCAGCTCCTTTCATTCAGTCAGTAGCTTCAAACATTTCTGGTATATGAATAACATGATGTTTTTCAATGGCAAAAATCAATGAATATTGTAAATGCACAAACAGTAATTTCTCCGCATTGCAAGGTGCAATTCTGAAATTTTTTGCTTTTTCCTGCTCCTCTTAGCATGATAAAGAAGATTCAAAGAGAGTGAGATGCCAGCTCCTTTCATTCAGTCAGTAGCTTCAATCATTTCTGGTATATGAATAACATGATGTTTTTCAATGGCAAAAATCAATGAATATTGTAAATGCACAAACAGTAATTTCTCCGCATTGCAAGGTGCAATTCTGAAATTTTTTGATTTTTCCTGCTCCTCTTAGCATGATAAAGAAGATTCAAAGAGAGTGAGATGCCAGCTCCTTTCATTCAGTCAGTAGCTTCAATCATTTCTGGACGTTTTTCAATGGCAAAAATCAATGAATATTGTAAATGCACAAACAGTAATTTCTCCGCATTGCAAGGTGCAATTCTGAATTTTTTTGCTTTTTCCTGCTCCTCTTAGCATGATAAAGAAGATTCAAAGAGAGTGAGATGCCAGCTCCTTTCATTCAGTCAGTAGCTTCAATCATTTCTGGTATATGAATAACATGATGTTTTTCAATGGCAAAAATCAATGAATTTTGTAAATGCACAAACAGTAATTTATCCGCATTGCAAGGTGCAATTCTGAAATTTTTTGCTTTTTCCTGCTCCTCTTAGCATGATAAAGAAGATTCAAAGAGAGTGAGATGCCAGCTCCTTTCATTCAGTCAGTAGCTTCAAACATTTCTGGTATATGAATAACATGATGTTTTTCAATGGCAAAAATCAATGAATATTGTAAATGCACAAACAGTAATTTCTCCGCATTGCAAGGTGCAATTCTGAAATTTTTTGATTTTTCCTGCTCCTCTTAGCATGATAAAGAAGATTCAAAGAGAGTGAGATGCCAGCTCCTTTCATTCAGTCAGTAGCTTCAATCATTTCTGGACGTTTTTCAATGGCAAAAATCAATGAATATTGTAAATGCACAAACAGTAATTTCTCCGCATTGCAAGGTGCAATTCTGAAATTTTTTGCTTTTTCCTGCTCCTCTTAGCATGATAAAGAAGATTCAAAGAGAGTGAGATGCCAGCTCCTTTCATTCAGTCAGTAGCTTCAAACATTTCTGGTATATGAATAACATGATGTTTTTCAATGGCAAAAATCAATGAATATTGTAAATGCACAAACAGTAATTTCTCCGCATTGCAAGGTGCAATTCTGAAATTTTTTGCTTTTTCCTGCTCCTCTTAGCATGATAAAGAAGATTCAAAGAGAGTGAGATGCCAGCTCCTTTCATTCAGTCAGTAGCTTCAATCATTTCTGGACGTTTTTCAATGGCAAAAATCAATGAATATTGTAAATGCACAAACAGTAATTTCTCCGCATTGCAAGGTGCAATTCAGAAATTTTTTGCTTTTTCCTGCTCCTCTTAGCATGATAAAGAAGATTCAAAGAGAGTGAGATGCCAGCTCCTTTCATTCAGTCAGTAGCTTCAATCATTTCTGGTATATGAATAACATGATGTTTTTCAATGGCAAAAATCAATGAATATTGTAAATGCACAAACAGTAATTTATCCGCATTGCAAGGTGCAATTCTGAAATTTTTTGCTTTTTCCTGCTCCTCTTAGCATGATAAAGAAGATTCAAAGAGAGTGAGATGCCAGCTCCTTTCATTCAGTCAGTAGCTTCAAACATTTCTGGTATATGAATAACATGATGTTTTTCAATGGCAAAAATCAATGAATATTGTAAATGCACAAACAGTAATTTCTCCGCATTGCAAGGTGCAATTCTGAAATTTTTTGATTTTTCCTGCTCCTCTTAGCATGATAAAGAAGATTCAAAGAGAGTGAGATGCCAGCTCCTTTCATTCAGTCAGTAGCTTCAATCATTTCTGGACGTTTTTCAATGGCAAAAATCAATGAATATTGTAAATGCACAAACAGTAATTTCTCCGCATTGCAAGGTGCAATTCTGAAATTTTTTGCTTTTTCCTGCTCCTCTTAGCATGATAAAGAAGATTCAAAGAGAGTGAGATGCCAGCTCCTTTCATTCAGTCAGTAGCTTCAATCATTTCTGGTATATGAATAACTTGATGTTTTTCAATGGCAAAAATCAATGAATTTTGTAAATGCACAAACAGTAATTTCTCCGCATTGCAAGGTGCAATTCTGAAATTTTTTGCTTTTTCCTGCTCCTCTTAGCATGATAAAGAAGATTCAAAGAGAGTGAGATGCCAGCTCCTTTCATTCAGTCAGTAGCTTCAATCATTTCTGGACGTTTTTCAATGGCAAAAATCAATGAATATTGTAAATGCACAAACAGTAATTTCTCCGCATTGCAAGGTGCAATTCTGAAATTTTTTGCTTTTTCCTGCTCCTCTTAGCATGATAAAGAAGATTCAAAGAGAGTGAGATGCCAGCTCCTTTCATTCAGTCAGTAGCTTCAATCATTTCTGGTATATGAATAACATGATGTTTTTCAATGGCAAAAATCAATGAATATTGTAAATCCACAAACAGTAATTTCTCCGCATTGCAAGGTGCAATTCTGAAATTTTTTGCTTTTTCCTGCTCCTCTTAGCATGATAAAGAAGATTCAAAGAGAGTGAGATGCCAGCTCCTTTCATTCAGTCAGTAGCTTCAATCATTTCTGGACGTTTTTCAATGGCAAAAATCAATGAATATTGTAAATGCACAAACAGTAATTTCTCTGCATTGCAATGTGCAATTCTGAAATTTTTTGCTTTTTCCTGCTCCTCTTAGCATGATAAACAAGATTCAAAGAGAGTGAGATGCCAGCTCCTTTCATTCAGTCAGTAGCTTCAATCATTTCTGGACGTTTTTCAATGGCAAAAATCAATGAATATTGTAAATGCACAAACAGTAATTTCTCCGCATTGCAAGGTGCAATTCAGAAATTTTTTGCTTTTTCCTGCTCCTCTTAGCATGATAAAGAAGATTCAAAGAGAGTGAGATGCCAGCTCCTTTCATTCAGTCAGTAGCTTCAAACATTTCTGGTATATGAATAACATGATGTTTTTCCATGGCAAAAATCAATGAATATTGTAAATGAACAAACAGTAATTTCTCCGCATTGCAAGGTGCAATTCTGAAATTTTTTGCTTTTTCCTGCTCCTCTTAGCATGATAAAGAAGATTCAAAGAGAGTGAGATGCCAGCTCCTTTCATTCAGTCAGTAGCTTCAATCATTTCTGGACGTTTTTCAATGGCAAAAATCAATGAATATTGTAAATGCACAAACAGTAATTTCTCCGCATTGCAAGGTGCAATTCTGAAATTTTTTGCTTTTTCCTGCTCCTCTTAGCATGATAAAGAAGATTCAAAGAGAGTGAGATGCCAGCTCCTTTCATTCAGTCAGTAGCTTCAATCATTTCTGGTATATGAATAACATGATGTTTTTCAATGGCAAAAATCAATGAATTTTGTAAATGCACAAACAGTAATTTCTCCGCATTGCAAGGTGCAATTCTGAAATTTTTTGCTTTTTCCTGCTCCTCTTAGCATGATAAAGAAGATTCAAAGAGAGTGAGATGCCAGCTCCTTTCATTCAGTCAGTAGCTTCAATCATTTCTGGACGTTTTTCAATGGCAAAAATCAATGAATATTGTAAATGCACAAACAGTAATTTCTCCGCATTGCAAGGTGCAATTCTGAAATTTTTTGCTTTTTCCTGCTCCTCTTAGCATGATAAAGAAGATTCAAAGAGAGTGAGATGCCAGCTCCTTTCATTCAGTCAGTAGCTTCAATCATTTCTGGTATATGAATAACATGATGATTTTCAATGGCAAAAATCAATGAATATTGTAAATGCACAAACAGTAATTTCTCCGCATTGCAAGGTGCAATTCTGAAATTTTTTGCTTTTTCCTGCTCCTCTTAGCATGATAAAGAAGATTCAAAGAGAGTGAGATGCCAGCTCCTTTCATTCAGTCAGTAGCTTCAATCATTTCTGGTATATGAATAACATGATGTTTTTCAATGGCAAAAATCAATGAATATTGTAAATGCACAAACAGTAATTTCTCCGCATTGCAAGGTGCAATTCTGAAATTTTTTGCTTTTTCCTGCTCCTCTTAGCATGGTAAAGAAGATTCAAAGAGAGTGAGATGCCAGCTCCTTTCATTCAGTCAGTAGCTTCAATCATTTCTGGACGTTTTTCAATGGCAAAAATCAATGAATATTGTAAATGCACAAACAGTAATTTCTCCGCATTGCAAGGTGCAATTCAGAAATTTTTTGCTTTTTCCTGCTCCTCTTAGCATGATAAAGAAGATTCAAAGAGAGTGAGATGCCAGCTCCTTTCATTCAGTCAGTAGCTTCAAACATTTCTGGTATATGAATAACATGATGTTTTTCCATCGCAAAAATCAATGAATATTGTAAATGCACAAACAGTAATTTCTCCGCATTGCAAGGTGCAATTCTGAAATTTTTTGCTTTTTCCTGCTCCTCTTAGCATGATAAAGAAGATTCAAAGAGAGCGAGATGCCAGCTCCTTTCATTCAGTCAGTAGCTTCAATCATTTCTGGACGTTTTTCAATGGCAAAAATCAATGAATATTGTAAATGCACAAACAGTAATTTCTCCGCATTGCAAGGTGCAATTCAGAAATTTTTTGCTTTTTCCTGCTCCTCTTAGCATGATAAAGAAGATTCAAAGAGAGTGAGATGCCAGCTCCTTTCATTCAGTCAGTAGCTTCAAACATTTCTGGTATATGAATAACATGATGTTTTTCAATCACAAAAATCAATGAATATTGTAAATGCACAAACAGTAATTTCTCCGCATTGCAAGGTGCAATTCTGAAATTTTTTGCTTTTTCCTGCTCCTCTTAGCATGATAAAGAAGATTCAAAGAGAGTGAGATGCCAGCTCCTTTCATTCAGCCAGTAGCTTCAATTATTTCTGGACGTTTTTCAATGGCAAAAATCAATGAATATTGTAAATGCACAAACAGTAATTTCTCCGCATTGCAAGGTGCAATTCTGAAATTTTTTGCTTTTTCCTGCTCCTCTTAGCATGATAAAGAAGATTCAAAGAGAGTGAGATGCCAGCTCCTTTCCTTCAGTCAGTAGCTTCAATCATTTCTGGACGTTTTTCAATGGCAAAAATCAATGAATATTGTAAATGCACAAACAGTAATTTCTCCGCATTGCAAAGTGCAATTCTGAAATTTTTTGCTTTTTCCTGCTCCTCATAGCATGATAAAGAAGATTCAAAGAGAGTGAGATGCCAGCTCCTTTCATTCAGTCAGTAGCTTCAATCATTTCTGGTATATGAATAACATGATGATTTTCAATGGCAAAAATCAATGAATATTGTAAATGCACAAACAGTAATTTCTCCGCATTGCAAGGTGCAATTCTGAAATTTTTTGCTTTTTCCTGCTCCTCTTAGCATGATAAAGAAGATTCAAAGAGAGCGAGATGCCAGCTCCTTTCATTCAGTCAGTAGCTTCAATCATTTCTGGTATATGAATAACATGATGTTTTTCAATGGCAAAAATCAATGAATATTGTAAATGCACAAACAGTAATTTCTCCGCATTGCAAGGTGCAATTCTGAAATTTTTTGCTTTTCCTGCTCCTCTTAGCATGATAAAGAAGATTCAAAGAGAGTGAGATGCCAGCTCCTTTCATTCAGTCAGTAGCTTCAATCATTTCTGGTATATGAATAACATGATGTTTTTCAATGGCAAAAATCAATGAATATTGTAAATGCACAAACAGTAATTTCTCCGCATTGCAAGGTGCAATTCTGAAATTTTTTGCTTTTTCCTGCTCCTCTTAGCATGATAAAGAAGATTCAAAGAGAGTGAGATGCCAGCTCCTTTCGTTCAGTGAGTAGCTTCAAACATTTCTGGTATATGAATAACATGATGTTTTTCAATGGCAAAAATCAATGAATATTGTAAATGCACAAACAGTAATTTCTCCGCATTGCAAGGTGCAATTCTGAAATTTTTTGATTTTTCCTGCTCCTCTTAGCATGATAAAGAAGATTCAAAGAGAGTGAGATGCCAGCTCCTTTCATTCAGTCAGTAGCTTCAATCATTTCTGGTATATGAATAACATGATGTTTTTCAATGGCAAAAATCAATGAATATTGTAAATGCACAAACAGTAATTTCTCCGCATTGCAAGGTGCAATTCTGAAATTTTTTGCTTTTTCCTGCTCCTCTTAGCATGATAAAGAAGATTCAAAGAGAGTGAGATGCCAGCTCCTTTCATTCAGTCAGTAGCTTCAATCATTTCTGGACGTTTTTCAATGGCAAAAATCAATGAATATTGAAAATGCACAAACAGTAATTTCTCTGCATTGCAAGGTGCAATTCTGAAATTTTTTGCTTTTTCCTGCTCCTCTTAGCATGATAAACAAGATTCAAAGAGAGTGAGATGCCAGCTCCTTTCATTCAGTCAGTAGCTTCAATCATTTCTGGACGTTTTTCAATGGCAAAAATCAATGAATATTGTAAATGCACAAACAGTAATTTCTCCGCATTGCAAGGTGCAATTCAGAAATTTTTTGCTTTTTCCTGCTCCTCTTGGCATGATAAAGAAGATTCAAAGAGAGTGAGATGCCAGCTCCTTTCATTCAGTCAGTAGCTTCAATCATTTCTGGTATATGAATAACATGATGTTTTTCAATGGCAAAAATCAATGAATATTGTAAATGCACAAACAGTAATTTCTCCGCATTGCAAGGTGCAATTCTGAAATTTTTTGCTTTTTCCTGCTCCTCTTAGCATGATAAAGAAGATTCAAAGAGAGTGAGATGCCAGCTCCTTTCATTCAGTCAGTAGCTTCAATCATTTCTGGTATATGAATAACATGATGTTTTTCAATGGCAAAAATCAATGAATATTGTAAATGCACAAACAGTAATTTATCCGCATTGCAAGGTGCAATTCTGAAATTTTTTGCTTTTTCCTGCTCCTCTTAGCATGATAAAGAAGATTCAAAGAGAGTGAGATGCCAGCTCCTTTCATTCAGTCAGTAGCTTCAAACATTTCTGGTATATGAATAACATGATGTTTTTCCATGGCAAAAATCAATGAATATTGTAAATGAACAAACAGTAATTTCTCCGCATTGCAAGGTGCAATTCTGAAATTTTTTGCTTTTTCCTGCTCCTCTTAGCATGATAAAGAAGATTCAAAGAGAGTGAGATGCCAGCTCCTTTCATTCAGTCAGTAGCTTCAATCATTTCTGGACGTTTTTCAATGGCAAAAATCAATGAATATTGTAAATGCACAAACAGTAATTTCTCCGCATTGCAAGGTGCAATTCTGAAATATTTTGCTTTTTCCTGCTCCTCTTAGCATGATAAAGAAGATTCAAAGAGAGTGAGATGCCAGCTCCTTTCATTCAGTCAGTAGCTTCAATCATTTCTGGTATATGAATAACATGATGTTTTTCAATGGCAAAAATCAATGAATTTGGTAAATGCACAAACAGTAATTTCTCCGCATTGCAAGGTGCAATTCTGAAATTTTTTGCTTTTTCCTGATCCTCTTAGCATGATAAAGAAGATTCAAAGAGAGTGAGATGCCAGCTCCTTTCCTTCAGTCAGTAGCTTCAATCATTTCTGGACGTTTTTCAATGGCAAAAATCAATGAATATTGTAAATGCACAAACAGTAATTTCTCCGCATTGCAAAGTGCAATTCTGAAATTTTTTGCTTTTTCCTGCTCCTCATAGCATGATAAAGAAGATTCAAAGAGAGTGAGATGCCAGCTCCTTTCATTCAGTCAGTAGCTTCAATCATTTCTGGTATATGAATAACATGATGATTTTCAATGGCAAAAATCAATGAATATTGTAAATGCACAAACAGTAATTTCTCCGCATTGCAAGGTGCAATTCTGAAATTTTTTGCTTTTTCCTGCTCCTCTTAGCATGATAAAGAAGATTCAAAGAGAGCGAGATGCCAGCTCCTTTCATTCAGTCAGTAGCTTCAATCATGTCTGGTATATGAATAACATGATGTTTTTCAATGGCAAAAATCAATGAATATTGTAAATGCACAAACAGTAATTTCTCCGCATTGCAAGGTGCAATTCTGAAATTTTTTGCTTTTTCCTGCTCCTCTTAGCATGATAAAGAAGATTCAAAGAGAGTGAGATGCCAGCTCCTTTCATTCAGTCAGTAGCTTCAATCATTTCTGGTATATGAATAACATGATGTTTTTCAATGGCAAAAATCAATGAATATTGTAAATGCACAAACAGTAATTTCTCCGCATTGCAAGGTGCAATTCTGAAATTTTTTGCTTTTTCCTGCTCCTCTTAGCATGATGAAGAAGATTCAAAGAGAGTGAGATGCCAGCTCCTTTCGTTCAGTGAGTAGCTTCAAACATTTCTGGTATATGAATAACATGATGTTTTTCAATGGCAAAAATCAATGAATATTGTAAATGCACAAACAGTAATTTCTCCGCATTGCAAGGTGCAATTCTGAAATTTTTTGATTTTTCCTGCTCCTCTTAGCATGATAAAGAAGATTCAAAGAGAGTGAGATGCCAGCTCCTTTCATTCAGTCAGTAGCTTCAATCATTTCTGGTATATGAATAACATGATGTTTTTCAATGGCAAAAATCAATGAATATTGTAAATGCACAAACAGTAATTTCTCCGCATTGCAAGGTGCAATTCTGAAATTTTTTGCTTTTTCCTGCTCCTCTTAGCATGATAAAGAAGATTCAAAGAGAGTGAGATGCCAGCTCCTTTCATTCAGTCAGTAGCTTCAATCATTTCTGGACGTTTTTCAATGGCAAAAATCAATGAATATTGAAAATGCACAAACAGTAATTTCTCTGCATTGCAAGGTGCAATTCTGAAATTTTTTGCTTTTTCCTGCTCCTCTTAGCATGATAAACAAGATTCAAAGAGAGTGAGATGCCAGCTCCTTTCATTCAGTCAGTAGCTTCAATCATTTCTGGACGTTTTTCAATGGCAAAAATCAATGAATATTGTAAATGCACAAACAGTAATTTCTCCGCATTGCAAGGTGCAATTCAGAAATTTTTTGCTTTTTCCTGCTCGTCTTGGCATGATAAAGAAGATTCAAAGAGAGTGAGATGCCAGCTCCTTTCATTCAGTCAGTAGCTTCAATCATTTCTGGTATATGAATAACATGATGTTTTTCAATGGCAAAAATCAATGAATATTGTAAATGCACAAACAGTAAGTTCTCCGCATTGCAAGGTGCAATTCTGAAATTTTTTGCTTTTTCCTGCTCCTCTTAGCATGATAAAGAAGATTCAAAGAGAGTGAGATGCCAGCTCCTTTCATTCAGTCAGTAGCTTCAATCATTTCTGGTATATGAATAACATGATGTTTTTCAATGGCAAAAATCAATGAATATTGTAAATGCACAAACAGTAATTTATCAGCATTGCAAGGTGCAATTCTGAAATTTTTTGCTTTTTCCTGCTCCTCTTAGCATGATAAAGAAGATTCAAAGAGAGTGAGATGCCAGCTCCTTTCATTCAGTCAGTAGCTTCAAACATTTCTGGTATATGAATAACATGATGTTTTTCCATGGCAAAAATCAATGAATATTGTAAATGAACAAACAGTAATTTCTCCGCATTGCAAGGTGCAATTCTGAAATTTTTTGCTTTTTCCTGCTCCTCTTAGCATGATAAAGAAGATTCAAAGAGAGTGAGATGCCAGCTCCTTTCATTCAGTCAGTAGCTTCAATCATTTCTGGTATATGAATAACATGATGTTTTTCAATGGCAAAAATCAATGAATATTGTAAATGCACAAACAGTAATTTCTCCGCATTGCAAGGTGCAATTCTGAAATTTTTTGCTTTTTCCTGCTCCTCTTAGCATGATAAAGAAGATTCAAAGAGAGTGAGATGCCAGCTCCTTTCATTCAGTCAGTAGCTTCAATCATTTCTGGTATATGAATAACATGATGTTTTTCAATGGCAAAAATCAATGAATATTGTAAATGCACAAACAGTAATTTATCCGCATTGCAAGGTGCAATTCTGAAATTTTTTGCTTTTTCCTGCTCCTCTTAGCATGATAAAGAAGATTCAAAGAGAGTGAGATGCCAGCTCCTTTCATTCAGTCAGTAGCTTCAAACATTTCTGGTATATGAATAACATGATGTTTTTCCATGGCAAAAATCAATGAATATTGTAAATGAACAAACAGTAATTTCTCCGCATTGCAAGGTGCAATTCTGAAATTTTTTGCTTTTTCCTGCTCCTCTTAGCATGATAAAGAAGATTCAAAGAGTGTGAGATGCCAGCTCCTTTCATTCAGTCAGTAGCTTCAATCATTTCTGGACGTTTTTCAATGGCAAAAATCAATGAATATTGTAAATGCACAAACAGTAATTTCTCCGCATTGCAAGGTGCAATTCTGAAATTTTTTGCTTTTTCCTGCTCCTCTTAGCATGATAAAGAAGATTCAAAGAGAGTGAGATGCCAGCTCCTTTCATTCAGTCAGTAGCTTCAATCATTTCTGGTATATGAATAACATGATGTTTTTCAATGGCAAAAATCAATGAATTTGGTAAATGCACAAACAGTAATTTCTCCGCATTGCAAGGTGCAATTCTGAAATTTTTTGCTTTTTCCTGCTCCTCTTAGCATGATAAAGAAGATTCAAAGAGAGTGAGATGCCAGCTCCTTTCATTCAGTCAGTAGCTTCAATCATTTCTGGACGTTTTTCAATGGCAAAAATCAATGAATATTGTAAATGCACAAACAGTAATTTATCCGCATTGCAAGGTGCAATTCTGAATTTTTTTGCTTTTTCCTGCTCCTCTTAGCATGATAAAGAAGATTCAAAGAGAGTGAGATGCCAGCTCCTTTCATTCAGTCAGTAGCTTCAAACATTTCTGGTATATGAATAACATGATGTTTTTCAATGGCAAAAATCAATGAATATTGTAAATGCACAAACAGTAATTTCTCCGCATTGCAAGGTGCAATTCTGAAATTTTTTGATTTTTCCTGCTCCTCTTAGCATGATAAAGAAGATTCAAAGAGAGTGAGATGCCAGCTCCTTTCATTCAGTCAGTAGCTTCAATCATTTCTGGACGTTTTTCAATGGCAAAAATCAATGAATATTGTAAATGCACAAACAGTAATTTCTCCGCATTGCAAGGTGCAATTCTGAAATTTTTTGCTTTTTCCTGCTCCTCTTAGCATGATAAAGAAGATTCAAAGAGAGTGAGATGCCAGCTCCTTTCATTAAGTCAGTAGCTTCAATCATTTCTGGTATATGAATAACATGATGTTTTTCAATGGCAAAAATCAATGAATTTTGTAAATGCACAAACAGTAATTTCTCCGCATTGCAAGGTGCAATTCTGAAATTTTTTGCTTTTTCCTGCTCCTCTTAGCATGATAAAGAAGATTCAAAGAGAGTGAGATGCCAGCTCCTTTCATTCAGTCAGTAGCTTCAATCATTTCTGGACGTTTTTCAATGGCAAAAATCAATGAATATTGTAAATGCACAAACAGTAATTTCTCCGCATTGCAAGGTGCAATTCTGAAATTTTTTGCTTTTTCCTTCTCCTCTTAGCATGATAAAGAAGATTCAAAGAGAGTGAGATGCCAGCTCCTTTCATTCAGTCAGTAGCTTCAATCATTTCTGGTATATGAATAACATGATGTTTTTCAATGGCAAAAATCAATGAATATTGTAAATGCACAAACAGTAATTTTTCCGCATTGCAAGGTGCAATTCTGAAATTTTTTGCTTTTTCCTGCTCCTCTTAGCATGATAAAGAAGATTCAAAGAGAGTGAGATGCCAGCTCCTTTCATTCAGTCAGTAGCTTCAATCATTTCTGGTATATGAATAACATGATGTTTTTCAATGGCAAAAATCAATGAATATTGTAAATGCACAAACAGTAATTTATCCGCATTGCAAGGTGCAATTCTGAAATTTTTTGCTTTTTCCTGCTCCTCTTAGCATGATAAAGAAGATTCAAAGAGAGTGAGATGCCAGCTCCTTTCATTCAGTCAGTAGCTTCAAACATTTCTGGTATATGAATAACATGATGTTTTTCCATGGCAAAAATCAATGAATATTGTAAATGAACAAACAGTAATTTCTCCGCATTGCAAGGTGCAATTCTGAAATTTTTTGCTTTTTCCTGCTCCTCTTAGCATGATAAAGAAGATTCAAAGAGAGTGAGATGCCAGCTCCTTTCATTCAGTCAGTAGCTTCAATCATTTCTGGACGTTTTTCAATGGCAAAAATCAATGAATATTGTAAATGCACAAACAGTAATTTCTCCGCATTGCAAGGTGCAATTCTGAAATTTTTTGCTTTTTCCTGCTCCTCTTAGCATGATAAAGAAGAGTCAAAGAGAGTGAGATGCCAGCTCCTTTCATTCAGTCAGTAGCTTCAATCATTTCTGGTATATGAATAACATGATGTTTTTCAATGGCAAAAATCAATGAATTTGGTAAATGCACAAACAGTAATTTCTCCGCATTGCAAGGTGCAATTCTGAAATTTTTTGCTTTTTCCTGCTCCTCTTAGCATGATAAAGAAGATTCAAAGAGAGTGAGATGCCAGCTCCTTTCATTCAGTCAGTAGCTTCAATCATTTCTGGACGTTTTTCAATGGCAAAAATCAATGAATATTGTAAATGCACAAACAGTAATTTATCCGCATTGCAAGGTGCAATTCTGAATTTTTTTGCTTTTTCCTGCTCCTCTTAGCATGATAAAGAAGATTCAAAGAGAGTGAGATGCCAGCTCCTTTCATTCAGTCAGTAGCTTCAAACATTTCTGGTATATGAATAACATGATGTTTTTCAATGGCAAAAATCAATGAATATTGTAAATGCACAAACAGTAATTTCTCCGCATTGCAAGGTGCAATTCTGAAATTTTTTGATTTTTCCTGCTCCTCTTAGCATGATAAAGAAGATTCAAAGAGAGTGAGATGCCAGCTCCTTTCATTCAGTCAGTAGCTTCAATCATTTCTGGACGTTTTTCAATGGCAAAAATCAATGAATATTGTAAATGCACAAACAGTAATTTCTCCGCATTGCAAGGTGCAATTCTGAAATTTTTTGCTTTTTCCTGCTCCTCTTAGCATGATAAAGAAGATTCAAAGAGAGTGAGATGCCAGCTCCTTTCATTAAGTCAGTAGCTTCAATCATTTCTGGTATATGAATAACATGATGTTTTTCAATGGCAAAAATCAATGAATTTTGTAAATGCACAAACAGTAATTTCTCCGCATTGCAAGGTGCAATTCTGAAATTTTTTGCTTTTTCCTGCTCCTCTTAGCATGATAAAGAAGATTCAAAGAGAGTGAGATGCCAGCTCCTTTCATTCAGTCAGTAGCTTCAATCATTTCTGGACGTTTTTCAATGGCAAAAATCAATGAATATTGTAAATGCACAAACAGTAATTTCTCCGCATTGCAAGGTGCAATTCTGAAATTTTTTGCTTTTTCCTTCTCCTCTTAGCATGATAAAGAAGATTCAAAGAGAGTGAGATGCCAGCTCCTTTCATTCAGTCAGTAGCTTCAATCATTTCTGGTATATGAATAACATGATGTTTTTCAATGGCAAAAATCAATGAATATTGTAAATGCACAAACAGTAATTTTTCCGCATTGCAAGGTGCAATTCTGAAATTTTTTGCTTTTTCCTGCTCCTCTTAGCATGATAAAGAAGATTCAAAGAGAGTGAGATGCCAGCTCCTTTCATTCAGTCAGTAGCTTCAATCATTTCTGGTATATGAATAACATGATGTTTTTCAATGGCAAAAATCAATGAATATTGTAAATGCACAAACAGTAATTTATCCGCATTGCAAGGTGCAATTCTGAAATTTTTTGCTTTTTCCTGCTCCTCTTAGCATGATAAAGAAGATTCAAAGAGAGTGAGATGCCAGCTCCTTTCATTCAGTCAGTAGCTTCAAACATTTCTGGTATATGAATAACATGATGTTTTTCCATGGCAAAAATCAATGAATATTGTAAATGAACAAACAGTAATTTCTCCGCATTGCAAGGTGCAATTCTGAAATTTTTTGCTTTTTCCTGCTCCTCTTAGCATGATAAAGAAGATTCAAAGAGAGTGAGATGCCAGCTCCTTTCATTCAGTCAGTAGCTTCAATCATTTCTGGTATATGAATAACATGATGTTTTTCAATGGCAAAAATCAATGAATATTGTAAATGCACAAACAGTAATTTATCCGCATTGCAAGGTGCAATTCTGAAATTTTTTGCTTTTTCCTGCTCCTCTTAGCATGATAAAGAAGATTCAAAGAGAGTGAGATGCCAGCTCCTTTCATTCAGTCAGTAGCTTCAAACATTTCTGGTATATGAATAACATGATGTTTTTCAATGGCAAAAATCAATGAATATTGTAAATGCACAAACAGTAATTTCTCCGCATTGCAAGGTGCAATTCTGAAATTTTTTGCTTTTTCCTGCTAATCCTAGCATGATAAAGAAGATTCAAAGAGAGTGAGATGCCAGCTCCTTTCATTCAGTCAGTAGCTTCAAACATTTCTGGTATATGAAAAACATGTTTTTCAATGGCAAAAATCAATGAATATTGTAAATGCACAAACAGTAATATCTCCACATTGCAAGGTGCAATTCTGAAATTTTTTGCTTTTTCCTGCTAATCCTAGCATGATAAAGAAGATTCAAAGAGAGTGAGATGCCAGCTCCTTTCATTCAGTCAGTAGCTTCAATCATTTCTGGACGTTTTTCAATGGCAAAAATCAATGAATATTGTAAATGCACAAACAGTAATTTCTCCGCATTGCAAGGTGCAATTCTGAAATTTTTTGCTTTTTCCTGCTCCTCTTAGCATGATAAAGAAGATTCAAAGAGAGTGAGATGCCAGCTCCTTTCATTCAGTCAGTAGCTTCAATCATTTCTGGTATATGAATAACATGATGTTTTTCAATGGCAAAAATCAATGAATATTGTAAATGCACAAACAGTAATTTATCCGCATTGCAAGGTGCAATTCTGAAATTTTTTGCTTTTTCCTGCTCCTCTTAGCATGATAAAGAAGATTCAAAGAGAGTGAGATGCCAGCTCCTTTCATTCAGTCAGTAGCTTCAAACATTTCTGGTATATGAATAACATGATGTTTTTCAATGGCAAAAATCAATGAATATTGTAAATGCACAAACAGTAATTTCTCCGCATTGCAAGGTGCAATTCTGAAATTTTTTGCTTTTTCCTGCTCCTCTTAGCATGATAAAGAAGATTCAAAGAGAGTGAGATGCCAGCTCCTTTCATTCAGTCAGTAGCTTCAATCATTTCTGGACGTTTTTCAATGGCAAAAATCAATGAATATTGTAAATGCACAAACAGTAATTTCTCCGCATTGCAAGGTGCAATTCTGAATTTTTTTGCTTTTTCCTGCTCCTCTTAGCATGATAAAGAAGATTCAAAGAGAGTGAGATGCCAGCTCCTTTCATTCAGTCAGTAGCTTCAATCATTTCTGGTATATGAATAACATGATGTTTTTCAATGGCAAAAATCAATGAATATTGTAAATGCACAAACAGTAATTTCTCCGCATTGCAAGGTGCAATTCTGAAATTTTTTGATTTTTCCTGCTCCTCTTAGCATGACAAAGAAGATTCAAAGAGAGTGAGATGCCAGCTCCTTTCATTCAGTCAGTAGCTTCAATCATTTCTGGACGTTTTTCAATGGCAAAAATCAATGAATATTGTAAATGCACAAACAGTAATTTCTCCGCATTGCAAGGTGCAATTCTGAATTTTTTTGCTTTTTCCTGCTCCTCTTAGCATGATAAAGAAGATTCAAAGAGAGTGAGATGCCAGCTCCTTTCATTCAGTCAGTAGCTTCAATCATTTCTGGTATATGAATAACATGATGTTTTTCAATGGCAAAAATCAATGAATATTGTAAATGCACAAACAGTAATTTATCCGCATTGCAAGGTGCAATTCTGAAATTTTTTGCTTTTTCCTGCTCCTCTTAGCATAATAAAGAAGATTCAAAGAGAGTGAGATGCCAGCTCCTTTCATTCAGTCAGTAGCTTCAAACATTTCTGGTATATGAATAACATGATGTTTTTCAATGGCAAAAATCAATGAATATTGTAAATGCACAAACAGTAATTTCTCCGCATTGCAAGGTGCAATTCTGAAATTTTTTGATTTTTCCTGCTCCTCTTAGCATGATAAAGAAGATTCAAAGAGAGTGAGATGCCAGCTCCTTTCATTCAGTCAGTAGCTTCAATCATTTCTGGACGTTTTTCAATGGCAAAAATCAATGAATATTGTAAATGCACAAACAGTAATTTCTCCGCATTGCAAGGTGCAATTCTGAAATTTTTTGCTTTTTCCTGCTCCTCTTAGCATGATAAAGAAGATTCAAAGAGAGTGAGATGCCAGCTCCTTTCATTCAGTCAGTAGCTTCAATCATTTCTGGTATATGAATAACATGATGTTTTTCAATGGCAAAAATCAATGAATTTTGTAAATGCACAAACAGTAATTTCTCCGCATTGCAAGGTGCAATTCTGAAATTTTTTGCTTTTTCCTGCTCCTCTTAGCATGATAAAGAAGATTCAAAGAGAGTGAGATGCCAGCTCCTTTCATTCAGTCAGTAGCTTCAATCATTTCTGGACGTTTTTCAATGGCAAAAATCAATGAATATTGTAAATGCACAAACAGTAATTTCTCCGCATTGCAAGGTGCAATTCTGAAATTTTTTGCTTTTTCCTGCTCCTCTTAGCATGATAAAGAAGATTCAAAGAGAGTGAGATGCCAGCTCCTTTCATTCAGTCAGTAGCTTCAATCATTTCTGGTATATGAATAACATGATGTTTTTCAATGGCAAAAATCAATGAATGTTGTAAATGCACAAACAGTAATTTCTCCGCATTGCAAGGTGCAATTCTGAAATTTTTTGCTTTTTCCTGCTCCTCTTAGCATGATAAAGAAGATTCAAAGAGAGTGAGATGCCAGCTCCTTTCATTCAGTCAGTAGCTTCAATCATTTCTGGACGTTTTTCAATGGCAAAAATCAATGAATATTGTAAATGCACAAACAGTAATTTCTCCGCATTGCAAGGTGCAATTCAGAAATTTTTTGCTTTTTCCTGCTCCTCTTAGCATGATAAAGAAGATTCAAAGAGAGTGAGATGCCAGCTCCTTTCATTCAGTCAGTAGCTTCAAACATTTCTGGTATATGAATAACATGATGTTTTTCCATGGCAAAAATCAATGAATATTGTAAATGCACAAACAGTAATTTCTCCGCATTGCAAGGTGCAATTCTGAAATTTTTTGATTTTTCCTGCTCCTCTTAGCATGATAAAGAAGATTCAAAGAGAGTGAGATGCCAGCTCCTTTCATTCAGTCAGTAGCTTCAATCATTTCTGGACGTTTTTCAATGGCAAAAATCAATGAATATTGTAAATGCACAAACAGTAATTTCTCCGCATTGCAAGGTGCAATTCTGAATTTTTTTGCTTTTTCCTGCTCCTCTTAGCATGATAAAGAAGATTCAAAGAGAGTGAGATGCCAGCTCCTTTCATTCAGTCAGTAGCTTCAATCATTTCTGGTATATGAATAACATGATGTTTTTCAATGGCAAAAATCAATGAATATTGTAAATGCACAAACAGTAATTTATCCGCATTGCAAGGTGCAATTCTGAAATTTTTTGCTTTTTCCTGCTCCTCTTAGCATGATAAAGAAGATTCAAAGAGAGTGAGATGCCAGCTCCTTTCATTCAGTCAGTAGCTTCAAACATTTCTGGTATATGAATAACATGATGTTTTTCAATGGCAAAAATCAATGAATATTGTAAATGCACAAACTGTAATTTCTCCGCATTGCAAGGTGCAATTCTGAAATTTTTTGCTTTTTCCTGCTCCTCTTAGCATGATAAAGAAGATTCAAAGAGAGTGAGATGCCAGCTCCTTTCATTCAGTCAGTAGCTTCAATCATTTCTGGACGTTTTTCAATGGCAAAAATCAATGAATATTGTAAATGCACAAACAGTAATTTTTCCGCATTGCAAGGTGCAATTCTGAAATTTTTTGCTTTTTCCTGCTCCTCTTAGCATGATAAAGAAGATTCAAAGAGAGTGAGATGCCAGCTCCTTTCATTCAGTCAGTAGCTTCAATCATTTCTGGTATATGAATAACATGATGTTTTTCAATGGCAAAAATCAATGAATATTGTAAATGCACAAACAGTAATTTATCCGCATTGCAAGGTGCAATTCTGAAATTTTTTGCTTTTTCCTGCTCCTCTTAGCATGATAAAGAAGATTCAAAGAGAGTGAGATGCCAGCTCCTTTCATTCAGTCAGTAGCTTCAAACATTTCTGGTATATGAATAACATGATGTTTTTCAATGGCAAAAATCAATGAATATTGTAAATGCACAAACAGTAATTTCTCCGCATTGCAAGGTGCAATTCTGAAATTTTTTGCTTTTTCCTGCTCCTCTTAGCATGATAAAGAAGATTCAAAGAGAGTGAGATGCCAGCTCCTTTCATTCAGTCAGTAGCTTCAATCATTTCTGGACGTTTTTCAATGGCAAAAATCAATGAATATTGTAAATGCACAAACAGTAATTTCTCCGCATTGCAAGGTGCAATTCTGAATTTTTTTGCTTTTTCCTGCTCCTCTTAGCATGATAAAGAAGATTCAAAGAGAGTGAGATGCCAGCTCCTTTCATTCAGTCAGTAGCTTCAATCATTTCTGGTATATGAATAACATGATGTTTTTCAATGGCAAAAATCAATGAATATTGTAAATGCACAAACAGTAATTTCTCCGCATTGCAAGGTGCAATTCTGAAATTTTTTGATTTTTCCTGCTCCTCTTAGCATGACAAAGAAGATTCAAAGAGAGTGAGATGCCAGCTCCTTTCATTCAGTCAGTAGCTTCAATCATTTCTGGACGTTTTTCAATGGCAAAAATCAATGAATATTGTAAATGCACAAACAGTAATTTCTCCGCATTGCAAGGTGCAATTCTGAATTTTTTTGCTTTTTCCTGCTCCTCTTAGCATGATAAAGAAGATTCAAAGAGAGTGAGATGCCAGCTCCTTTCATTCAGTCAGTAGCTTCAATCATTTCTGGTATATGAATAACATGATGTTTTTCAATGGCAAAAATCAATGAATATTGTAAATGCACAAACAGTAATTTATCCGCATTGCAAGGTGCAATTCTGAAATTTTTTGCTTTTTCCTGCTCCTCTTAGCATAATAAAGAAGATTCAAAGAGAGTGAGATGCCAGCTCCTTTCATTCAGTCAGTAGCTTCAAACATTTCTGGTATATGAATAACATGATGTTTTTCAATGGCAAAAATCAATGAATATTGTAAATGCACAAACAGTAATTTCTCCGCATTGCAAGGTGCAATTCTGAAATTTTTTGATTTTTCCTGCTCCTCTTAGCATGATAAAGAAGATTCAAAGAGAGTGAGATGCCAGCTCCTTTCATTCAGTCAGTAGCTTCAATCATTTCTGGACGTTTTTCAATGGCAAAAATCAATGAATATTGTAAATGCACAAACAGTAATTTCTCCGCATTGCAAGGTGCAATTCTGAAATTTTTTGCTTTTTCCTGCTCCTCTTAGCATGATAAAGAAGATTCAAAGAGAGTGAGATGCCAGCTCCTTTCATTCAGTCAGTAGCTTCAATCATTTCTGGTATATGAATAACATGATGTTTTTCAATGGCAAAAATCAATGAATTTTGTAAATGCACAAACAGTAATTTCTCCGCATTGCAAGGTGCAATTCTGAAATTTTTTGCTTTTTCCTGCTCCTCTTAGCATGATAAAGAAGATTCAAAGAGAGTGAGATGCCAGCTCCTTTCATTCAGTCAGTAGCTTCAATCATTTCTGGACGTTTTTCAATGGCAAAAATCAATGAATATTGTAAATGCACAAACAGTAATTTCTCCGCATTGCAAGGTGCAATTCTGAAATTTTTTGCTTTTTCCTGCTCCTCTTAGCATGATAAAGAAGATTCAAAGAGAGTGAGATGCCAGCTCCTTTCATTCAGTCAGTAGCTTCAATCATTTCTGGTATATGAATAACATGATGTTTTTCAATGGCAAAAATCAATGAATATTGTAAATGCACAAACAGTAATTTCTCCGCATTGCAAGGTGCAATTCTGAAATTTTTTGCTTTTTCCTGCTCCTCTTAGCATGATAAAGAAGATTCAAAGAGAGTGAGATGCCAGCTCCTTTCATTCAGTCAGTAGCTTCAATCATTTCTGGACGTTTTTCAATGGCAAAAATCAATGAATATTGTAAATGCACAAACAGTAATTTCTCCGCATTGCAAGGTGCAATTCAGAAATTTTTTGCTTTTTCCTGCTCCTCTTAGCATGATAAAGAAGATTCAAAGAGAGTGAGATGCCAGCTCCTTTCATTCAGTCAGTAGCTTCAAACATTTCTGGTATATGAATAACATGATGTTTTTCCATGGCAAAAATCAATGAATAATGTAAATGCACAAACAGTAATTTCTCCGCATTGCAAGGTGCAATTCTGAAATTTTTTGATTTTTCCTGCTCCTCTTAGCATGATAAAGAAGATTCAAAGAGAGTGAGATGCCAGCTCCTTTCATTCAGTCAGTAGCTTCAATCATTTCTGGACGTTTTTCAATGGCAAAAATCAATGAATATTGTAAATGCACAAACAGTAATTTCTCCGCATTGCAAGGTGCAATTCTGAATTTTTTTGCTTTTTCCTGCTCCTCTTAGCATGATAAAGAAGATTCAAAGAGAGTGAGATGCCAGCTCCTTTCATTCAGTCAGTAGCTTCAATCATTTCTGGTATATGAATAACATGATGTTTTTCAATGGCAAAAATCAATGAATATTGTAAATGCACAAACAGTAATTTATCCGCATTGCAAGGTGCAATTCTGAAATTTTTTGCTTTTTCCTGCTCCTCTTAGCATGATAAAGAAGATTCAAAGAGAGTGAGATGCCAGCTCCTTTCATTCAGTCAGTAGCTTCAAACATTTCTGGTATATGAATAACATGATGTTTTTCAATGGCAAAAATCAATGAATATTGTAAATGCACAAACAGTAATTTCTCCGCATTGCAAGGTGCAATTCTGAAATTTTTTGATTTTTCCTGCTCCTCTTAGCATGATAAAGAAGATTCAAAGAGAGTGAGATGCCAGCTCCTTTCATTCAGTCAGTAGCTTCAATCATTTCTGGACGTTTTTCAATGGCAAAAATCAATGAATATTGTAAATGCACAAACAGTAATTTCTCCGCATTGCAAGGTGCAATTCTGAAATTTTTTGCTTTTTCCTGCTCCTCTTAGCATGATAAAGAAGATTCAAAGAGAGTGAGATGCCAGCTCCTTTCATTCAGTCAGTAGCTTCAATCATTTCTGGTATATGAATAACATGATGTTTTTCAATGGCAAAAATCAATGAATATTGTAAATGCACAAACAGTAATTTCTCCGCATTGCAAGGTGCAATTCTGAAATTTTTTGCTTTTTCCTGCTCCTCTTAGCATGATAAAGAAGATTCAAAGAGAGTGAGATGCCAGCTCCTTTCATTCAGTCAGTAGCTTCAATCATTTCTGGACGTTTTTCAATGGCAAAAATCAATGAATATTGTAAATGCACAAACAGTAATTTCTCTGCATTGCAATGTGCAATTCTGAAATTTTTTGCTTTTTCCTGCTCCTCTTAGCATGATAAACAAGATTCAAAGAGAGTGAGATGCCAGCTCCTTTCATTCAGTCAGTAGCTTCAATCATTTCTGGTATATGAATAACATGATGTTTTTCAATGGCAAAAATCAATGAATATTGTAAATGCACAAACAGTAATTTCTCCGCATTGCAAGGTGCAATTCTGAAATTTTTTGCTTTTTCCTGCTCCTCTTAGCATGATAAAGAAGATTCAAAGAGAGTGAGATGCCAGCTCCTTTCATTCAGTCAGTAGCTTCAATCATTTCTGGACGTTTTTCAATGGCAAAAATCAATGAATATTGAAAATGCACAAACAGTAATTTCTCTGCATTGCAAGGTGCAATTCTGAAATTTTTTGCTTTTTCCTGCTCCTCTTAGCATGATAAACAAGATTCAAAGAGAGTGAGATGCTAGCTCCTTTCATTCAGTCAGTAGCTTCAATCATTTCTGGACGTTTTTCAATGGCAAAAATCAATGAATATTGTAAATGCACAAACAGTAATTTCTCCGCATTGCAAGGTGCAATTCAGAAATTTTTTGCTTTTTCCTGCTCCTCTTGGCATGATAAAGAAGATTCAAAGAGAGTGAGATGCCAGCTCCTTTCATTCAGTCAGTAGCTTCAATCATTTCTGGTATATGAATAACATGATGTTTTTCAATGGCAAAAATCAATGAATATTGTAAATGCACAAACAGTAATTTCTCCGCATTGCAAGGTGCAATTCTGAAATTTTTTGCTTTTTCCTGCTCCTCTTAGCATGATAAAGAAGATTCAAAGAGAGTGAGATGCCAGCTCCTTTCATTCAGTCAGTAGCTTCAATCATTTCTGGTATATGAATAACATGATGTTTTTCAATGGCAAAAATCAATGAATATTGTAAATGCACAAACAGTAATTTATCCGCATTGCAAGGTGCAATTCTGAAATTTTTTGCTTTTTCCTGCTCCTCTTAGCATGATAAAGAAGATTCAAAGAGAGTGAGATGCCAGCTCCTTTCATTCAGTCAGTAGCTTCAAACATTTCTGGTATATGAATAACATGATGTTTTTCCATGGCAAAAATCAATGAATATTGTAAATGAACAAACAGTAATTTCTCCGCATTGCAAGGTGCAATTCTGAAATTTTTTGCTTTTTCCTGCTCCTCCTAGCATGATAAAGAAGATTCAAAGAGAGTGAGATGCCAGCTCCTTTCATTCAGTCAGTAGCTTCAATCATTTCTGGACGTTTTTCAATGGCAAAAATCAATGAATATTGTAAATGCACAAACAGTAATTTCTCCGCATTGCAAGGTGCAATTCTGAAATTTTTTGCTTTTTCCTGCTCCTCTTAGCATGATAAAGAAGATTCAAAGAGAGTGAGATGCCAGCTCCTTTCATTCAGTCAGTAGCTTCAATCATTTCTGGTATATGAATAACATGATGTTTTTCAATGGCAAAAATCAATGAATTTGGTAAATGCACAAACAGTAATTTCTCCGCATTGCAAGGTGCAATTCTGAAATTTTTTGCTTTTTCCTGCTCCTCTTAGCATGATAAAGAAGATTCAAAGAGAGTGAGATGCCAGCTCCTTTCATTCAGTCAGTAGCTTCAATCATTTCTGGACGTTTTTCAATGGCAAAAATCAATGAATATTGTAAATGCACAAACAGTAATTTATCCGCATTGCAAGGTGCAATTCTGAATTTTTTTGCTTTTTCCTGCTCCTCTTAGCATGATAAAGAAGATTCAAAGAGAGTGAGATGCCAGCTCCTTTCATTCAGTCAGTAGCTTCAAACATTTCTGGTATATGAATAACATGATGTTTTTCAATGGCAAAAATCAATGAATATTGTAAATGCACAAACAGTAATTTCTCCGCATTGCAAGGTGCAATTCTGAAATTTTTTGATTTTTCCTGCTCCTCTTAGCATGATAAAGAAGATTCAAAGAGAGTGAGATGCCAGCTCCTTTCATTCAGTCAGTAGCTTCAATCATTTCTGGACGTTTTTCAATGGCAAAAATCAATGAATATTGTAAATGCACAAACAGTAATTTCTCCGCATTGCAAGGTGCAATTCTGAAATTTTTTGCTTTTTCCTGCTCCTCTTAGCATGATAAAGAAGATTCAAAGAGAGTGAGATGCCAGCTCCTTTCATTAAGTCAGTAGCTTCAATCATTTCTGGTATATGAATAACATGATGTTTTTCAATGGCAAAAATCAATGAATTTTGTAAATGCACAAACAGTAATTTCTCCGCATTGCAAGGTGCAATTCTGAAATTTTTTGCTTTTTCCTGCTCCTCTTAGCATGATAAAGAAGATTCAAAGAGAGTGAGATGCCAGCTCCTTTCATTCAGTCAGTAGCTTCAATCATTTCTGGACGTTTTTCAATGGCAAAAATCAATGAATATTGTAAATGCACAAACAGTAATTTCTCCGCATTGCAAGGTGCAATTCTGAAATTTTTTGCTTTTTCCTGCTCCTCTTAGCATGATAAAGAAGATTCAAAGAGAGTGAGATGCCAGCTCCTTTCATTCAGTCAGTAGCTTCAATCATTTCTGGTATATGAATAACATGATGTTTTTCAATGGCAAAAATCAATGAATATTGTAAATGCACAAACAGTAATTTTTCCGCATTGCAAGGTGCAATTCTGAAATTTTTTGCTTTTTCCTGCTCCTCTTAGCATGATAAAGAAGATTCAAAGAGAGTGAGATGCCAGCTCCTTTCATTCAGTCAGTAGCTTCAATCATTTCTGGTATATGAATAACATGATGTTTTTCAATGGCAAAAATCAATGAATATTGTAAATGCACAAACAGTAATTTATCCGCATTGCAAGGTGCAATTCTGAAATTTTTTGCTTTTTCCTGCTCCTCTTAGCATGATAAAGAAGATTCAAAGAGAGTGAGATGCCAGCTCCTTTCATTCAGTCAGTAGCTTCAAACATTTCTGGTATATGAATAACATGATGTTTTTCCATGGCAAAAATCAATGAATATTGTAAATGAACAAACAGTAATTTCTCCGCATTGCAAGGTGCAATTCTGAAATTTTTTGCTTTTTCCTGCTCCTCTTAGCATGATAAAGAAGATTCAAAGAGAGTGAGATGCCAGCTCCTTTCATTCAGTCAGTAGCTTCAATCATTTCTGGACGTTTTTCAATGGCAAAAATCAATGAATATTGTAAATGCACAAACAGTAATTTCTCCGCATTGCAAGGTGCAATTCTGAAATTTTTTGCTTTTTCCTGCTCCTCTTAGCATGATAAAGAAGATTCAAAGAGAGTGAGATGCCAGCTCCTTTCATTCAGTCAGTAGCTTCAATCATTTCTGGTATATGAATAACATGATGTTTTTCAATGGCAAAAATCAATGAATATTGTAAATGCACAAACAGTAATTTATCCGCATTGCAAGGTGCAATTCTGAAATTTTTTGCTTTTTCCTGCTCCTCTTAGCATAATAAAGAAGATTCAAAGAGAGTGAGATGCCAGCTCCTTTCATTCAGTCAGTAGCTTCAAACATTTCTGGTATATGAATAACATGATGTTTTTCAATGGCAAAAATCAATGAATATTGTAAATGCACAAACAGTAATTTCTCCGCATTGCAAGGTGCAATTCTGAAATTTTTTGATTTTTCCTGCTCCTCTTAGCATGATAAAGAAGATTCAAAGAGAGTGAGATGCCAGCTCCTTTCATTCAGTCAGTAGCTTCAATCATTTCTGGACGTTTTTCAATGGCAAAAATCAATGAATATTGTAAATGCACAAACAGTAATTTCTCCGCATTGCAAGGTGCAATTCTGAAATTTTTTGCTTTTTCCTGCTCCTCTTAGCATGATAAAGAAGATTCAAAGAGAGTGAGATGCCAGCTCCTTTCATTCAGTCAGTAGCTTCAATCATTTCTGGTATATGAATAACATGATGTTTTTCAATGGCAAAAATCAATGAATTTTGTAAATGCACAAACAGTAATTTCTCCGCATTGCAAGGTGCAATTCTGAAATTTTTTGCTTTTTCCTGCTCCTCTTAGCATGATAAAGAAGATTCAAAGAGAGTGAGATGCCAGCTCCTTTCATTCAGTCAGTAGCTTCAATCATTTCTGGACGTTTTTCAATGGCAAAAATCAATGAATATTGTAAATGCACAAACAGTAATTTCTCCGCATTGCAAGGTGCAATTCTGAAATTTTTTGCTTTTTCCTGCTCCTCTTAGCATGATAAAGAAGATTCAAAGAGAGTGAGATGCCAGCTCCTTTCATTCAGTCAGTATCTTCAATCATTTCTGGTATATGAATAACATGATGTTTTTCAATGGCAAAAATCAATGAATATTGTAAATGCACAAACAGTAATTTCTCCGCATTGCAAGGTGCAATTCTGAAATTTTTTGCTTTTTCCTGCTCCTCTTAGCATGATAAAGAAGATTCAAAGAGAGTGAGATGCCAGCTCCTTTCATTCAGTCAGTAGCTTCAATCATTTCTGGACGTTTTTCAATGGCAAAAATCAATGAATATTGTAAATGCACAAACAGTAATTTCTCCGCATTGCAAGGTGCAATTCAGAAATTTTTTGCTTTTTCCTGCTCCTCTTAGCATGATAAAGAAGATTCAAAGAGAGTGAGATGCCAGCTCCTTTCATTCAGTCAGTAGCTTCAAACATTTCTGGTATATGAATAACATGATGTTTTTCCATGGCAAAAATCAATGAATATTGTAAATGCACAAACAGTAATTTCTCCGCATTGCAAGGTGCAATTCTGAAATTTTTTGATTTTTCCTGCTCCTCTTAGCATGATAAAGAAGATTCAAAGAGAGTGAGATGCCAGCTCCTTTCATTCAGTCAGTAGCTTCAATCATTTCTGGACGTTTTTCAATGGCAAAAATCAATGAATATTGTAAATGCACAAACAGTAATTTCTCCGCATTGCAAGGTGCAATTCTGAATTTTTTTGCTTTTTCCTGCTCCTCTTAGCATGATAAAGAAGATTCAAAGAGAGTGAGATGCCAGCTCCTTTCATTCAGTCAGTAGCTTCAATCATTTCTGGTATATGAATAACATGATGTTTTTCAATGGCAAAAATCAATGAATATTGTAAATGCACAAACAGTAATTTATCCGCATTGCAAGGTGCAATTCTGAAATTTTTTGCTTTTTCCTGCTCCTCTTAGCATGATAAAGAAGATTCAAAGAGAGTGAGATGCCAGCTCCTTTCATTCAGTCAGTAGCTTCAAACATTTCTGGTATATGAATAACATGATGTTTTTCAATGGCAAAAATCAATGAATATTGTAAATGCACAAACAGTAATTTCTCCGCATTGCAAGGTGCAATTCTGAAATTTTTTGATTTTTCCTGCTCCTCTTAGCATGATAAAGAAGATTCAAAGAGAGTGAGATGCCAGCTCCTTTCATTCAGTCAGTAGCTTCAATCATTTCTGGACGTTTTTCAATGGCAAAAATCAATGAATATTGTAAATGCACAAACAGTAATTTCTCCGCATTGCAAGGTGCAATTCTGAAATTTTTTGCTTTTTCCTGCTCCTCTTAGCATGATAAAGAAGATTCAAAGAGAGTGAGATGCCAGCTCCTTTCATTCAGTCAGTAGCTTCAATCATTTCTGGTATATGAATAACTTGATGTTTTTCAATGGCAAAAATCAATGAATTTTGTAAATGCACAAACAGTAATTTCTCCGCATTGCAAGGTGCAATTCTGAAATTTTTTGCTTTTTCCTGCTCCTCTTAGCATGATAAAGAAGATTCAAAGAGAGTGAGATGCCAGCTCCTTTCATTCAGTCAGTAGCTTCAATCATTTCTGGACGTTTTTCAATGGCAAAAATCAATGAATATTGTAAATGCACAAACAGTAATTTCTCCGCATTGCAAGGTGCAATTCTGAAATTTTTTGCTTTTTCCTGCTCCTCTTAGCATGATAAAGAAGATTCAAAGAGAGTGAGATGCCAGCTCCTTTCATTCAGTCAGTAGCTTCAATCATTTCTGGTATATGAATAACATGATGTTTTTCAATGGCAAAAATCAATGAATATTGTAAAAGCACAAACAGTAATTTCTAAGCATTGCAAGGTGCAATTCTGAAATTTTTTGCTTTTTCCTGCTCCTCTTAGCATGATAAAGAAGATTCAAAGAGAGTGAGATGCCAGCTCCTTTCATTCAGTCAGTAGCTTCAATCATTTCTGGACGTTTTTCAATGGCAAAAATCAATGAATATTGTAAATGCACAAACAGTAATTTCTCTGCATTGCAATGTGCAATTCTGAAATTTTTTGCTTTTTCCTGCTCCTCTTAGCATGATAAACAAGATTCAAAGAGAGTGAGATGCCAGCTCCTTTCATTCAGTCAGTAGCTTCAATCATTTCTGGACGTTTTTCAATGGCAAAAATCAATGAATATTGTAAATGCACAAACAGTAATTTCTCCGCATTGCAAGGTGCAATTCAGAAATTTTTTGCTTTTTCCTGCTCCTCTTAGCATGATAAAGAAGATTCAAAGAGAGTGAGATGCCAGCTCCTTTCATTCAGTCAGTAGCTTCAAACATTTCTGGTATATGAATAACATGATGTTTTTCCATGGCAAAAATCAATGAATATTGTAAATGAACAAACAGTAATTTCTCCGCATTGCAAGGTGCAATTCTGAAATTTTTTGCTTTTTCCTGCTCCTCTTAGCATGATAAAGAAGATTCAAAGAGAGTGAGATGCCAGCTCCTTTCATTCAGTCAGTAGCTTCAATCATTTCTGGACGTTTTTCAATGGCAAAAATCAATGAATATTGTAAATGCACAAACAGTAATTTCTCCGCATTGCAAGGTGCAATTCTGAAATTTTTTGCTTTTTCCTGCTCCTCTTAGCATGATAAAGAAGATTCAAAGAGAGTGAGATGCCAGCT
Organism: Phyllobates terribilis; assembly: GCF_046119375.1. Taxonomy (NCBI): domain Eukaryota; kingdom Metazoa; phylum Chordata; class Amphibia; order Anura; family Dendrobatidae; genus Phyllobates; species Phyllobates terribilis. The sequence goes on along the minus strand of NW_027365142.1, from coordinate 102,470 downwards.
CCTTTCATTCAGTCAGTAGCTTCAATCATTTCTGGTATATGAATAACATGATGTTTTTCAATGGCAAAAATCAATGAATTTTGTAAATGCACAAACAGTAATTTCTCCGCATTGCAAGGTGCAATTCTGAAATTTTTTGCTTTTTCCTGCTCCTCTTAGCATGATAAAGAAGATTCAAAGAGAGTGAGATGCCAGCTCCTTTCATTCAGTCAGTAGCTTCAATCATTTCTGGACGTTTTTCAATGGCAAAAATCAATGAATATTGTAAATGCACAAACAGTAATTTCTCCGCATTGCAAGGTGCAATTCTGAAATTTTTTGCTTTTTCCTGCTCCTCTTAGCATGATAAAGAAGATTCAAAGAGAGTGAGATGCCAGCTCCTTTCATTCAGTCAGTAGCTTCAATCATTTCTGGTATATGAATAACAGGATGATTTTCAATGGCAAAAATCAATGAATATTGTAAATGCACAAACAGTAATTTCTCCGCATTGCAAGGTGCAATTCTGAAATTTTTTGCTTTTTCCTGCTCCTCTTAGCATGATAAAGAAGATTCAAAGAGAGCGAGATGCCAGCTCCTTTCATTCAGTCAGTAGCTTCAATCATTTCTGGTATATGAATAACATGATGTTTTTCAATGGCAAAAATCAATGAATATTGTAAATGCACAAACAGTAATTTCTCCGCATTGCAAGGTGCAATTCTGAAATTTTTTGCTTTTTCCTGCTCCTCTTAGCATGATAAAGAAGATTCAAAGAGAGTGAGATGCCAGCTCCTTTCATTCAGTCAGTAGCTTCAATCATTTCTGGACGTTTTTCAATGGCAAAAATCAATGAATATTGAAAATGCACAAACAGTAATTTCTCTGCATTGCAAGGTGCAATTCTGAAATTTTTTGCTTTTTCCTGCTCCTCTTAGCATGATAAACAAGATTCAAAGAGAGTGAGATGCCAGCTCCTTTCATTCAGTCAGTAGCTTCAATCATTTCTGGACGTTTTTCAATGGCAAAAATCAATGAATATTGTAAATGCACAAACAGTAATTTCTCCGCATTGCAAGGTGCAATTCAGAAATTTTTTGCTTTTTCCTGCTCCTCTTGGCATGATAAAGAAGATTCAAAGAGAGTGAGATGCCAGCTCCTTTCATTCAGTCAGTAGCTTCAATCATTTCTGGTATATGAATAACATGATGTTTTTCAATGGCAAAAATCAATGAATATTGTAAATGCACAAACAGTAATTTCTCCGCATTGCAAGGTGCAATTCTGAAATTTTTTGCTTTTTCCTGCTCCTCTTAGCATGATAAAGAAGATTCAAAGAGAGTGAGATGCCAGCTCCTTTCATTCAGTCAGTAGCTTCAATCATTTCTGGTATATGAATAACATGATGTTTTTCAATGGCAAAAATCAATGAATATTGTAAATGCACAAACAGTAATTTCTCCGCATTGCAAGGTGCAATTCTGAAATTTTTTGCTTTTTCCTGCTCCTCTTAGCATGATAAAGAAGATTCAAAGAGAGTGAGATGCCAGCTCCTTTCATTCAGTCAGTAGCTTCAATCATTTCTGGTATATGAATAACATGATGATTTTCAATGGCAAAAATCAATGAATATTGTAAATGCACAAACAGTAATTTCTCCGCATTGCAAGGTGCAATTCTGAAATTTTTTGCTTTTCCTGCTCCTCTTAGCATGATAAAGAAGATTCAAAGAGAGCGAGATGCCAGCTCCTTTCATTCAGTCAGTAGCTTCAATCATTTCTGGTATATGAATAACATGATGTTTTTCAATGGCAAAAATCAATGAATATTGTAAATGCACAAACAGTAATTTCTCCGCATTGCAAGGTGCAATTCTGAAATTTTTTGCTTTTTCCTGCTCCTCTTAGCATGATAAAGAAGATTCAAAGAGAGTGAGATGCCAGCTCCTTTCATTCAGTCAGTAGCTTCAATCATTTCTGGACGTTTTTCAATGGCAAAAATCAATGAATATTGAAAATGCACAAACAGTAATTTCTCTGCATTGCAAGGTGCAATTCTGAAATTTTTTGCTTTTTCCTGCTCCTCTTAGCATGATAAACAAGATTCAAAGAGAGTGAGATGCCAGCTCCTTTCATTCAGTCAGTAGCTTCAATCATTTCTGGACGTTTTTCAATGGCAAAAATCAATGAATATTGTAAATGCACAAACAGTAATTTCTCCGCATTGCAAGGTGCAATTCAGAAATTTTTTGCTTTTTCCTGCTCCTCTTGGCATGATAAAGAAGATTCAAAGAGAGTGAGATGCCAGCTCCTTTCATTCAGTCAGTAGCTTCAATCATTTCTGGTATATGAATAACATGATGTTTTTCAATGGCAAAAATCAATGAATATTGTAAATGCACAAACAGTAATTTCTCCGCATTGCAAGGTGCAATTCTGAAATTTTTTGCTTTTTCCTGCTCCTCTTAGCATGATAAAGAAGATTCAAAGAGAGTGAGATGCCAGCTCCTTTCATTCAGTCAGTAGCTTCAATCATTTCTGGTATATGAATAACATGATGTTTTTCAATGGCAAAAATCAATGAATATTGTAAATGCACAAACAGTAATTTATCCGCATTGCAAGGTGCAATTCTGAAATTTTTTGCTTTTTCCTGCTCCTCTTAGCATGATAAAGAAGATTCAAAGAGAGTGAGATGCCAGCTCCTTTCATTCAGTCAGTAGCTTCAAACATTTCTGGTATATGAATAACATGATGTTTTTCCATGGCAAAAATCAATGAATATTGTAAATGAACAAACAGTAATTTCTCCGCATTGCAAGGTGCAATTCTGAAATTTTTTGCTTTTTCCTGCTCCTCTTAGCATGATAAAGAAGATTCAAAGAGAGTGAGATGCCAGCTCCTTTCATTCAGTCAGTAGCTTCAATCATTTCTGGACGTTTTTCAATGGCAAAAATCAATGAATATTGTAAATGCACAAACAGTAATTTCTCCGCATTGCAAGGTGCAATTCTGAAATTTTTTGCTTTTTCCTGCTCCTCTTAGCATGATAAAGAAGATTCAAAGAGAGTGAGATGCCAGCTCCTTTCATTCAGTCAGGAGCTTCAATCATTTCTGGTATATGAATAACATGATGTTTTTCAATGGCAAAAATCAATGAATTTGGTAAATGCACAAACAGTAATTTCTCCGCATTGCAAGGTGCAATTCTGAAATTTTTTGCTTTTTCCTGCTCCTCTTAGCATGATAAAGAAGATTCAAAGAGAGTGAGATGCCAGCTCCTTTCATTCAGTCAGTAGCTTCAATCATTTCTGGACGTTTTTCAATGGCAAAAATCAATGAATATTGTAAATGCACAAACAGTAATTTATCCGCATTGCAAGGTGCAATTCTGAATTTTTTTGCTTTTTCCTGCTCCTCTTAGCATGATAAAGAAGATTCAAAGAGAGTGAGATGCCAGCTCCTTTCATTAAGTCAGTAGCTTCAATCATTTCTGGTATATGAATAACATGATGTTTTTCAATGGCAAAAATCAATGAATTTTGTAAATGCACAAACAGTAATTTCTCCGCATTGCAAGGTGCAATTCTGAAATTTTTTGCTTTTTCCTGCTCCTCTTAGCATGATAAAGAAGATTCAAAGAGAGTGAGATGCCAGCTCCTTTCATTCAGTCAGTAGCTTCAATCATTTCTGGACGTTTTTCAATGGCAAAAATCAATGAATATTGTAAATGCACAAACAGTAATTTCTCCGCATTGCAAGGTGCAATTCTGAAATTTTTTGCTTTTTCCTGCTCCTCTTAGCATGATAAAGAAGATTCAAAGAGAGTGAGATGCCAGCTCCTTTCATTCAGTCAGTAGCTTCAATCATTTCTGGTATATGAATAACATGATGTTTTTCAATGGCAAAAATCAATGAATATTGTAAATGCACAAACAGTAATTTTTCCGCATTGCAAGGTGCAATTCTGAAATTTTTTGCTTTTTCCTGCTCCTCTTAGCATGATAAAGAAGATTCAAAGAGAGTGAGATGCCAGCTCCTTTCATTCAGTCAGTAGCTTCAATCATTTCTGGTATATGAATAACATGATGTTTTTCAATGGCAAAAATCAATGAATATTGTAAATGCACAAACAGTAATTTATCCGCATTGCAAGGTGCAATTCTGAAATTTTTTGCTTTTTCCTGCTCCTCTTAGCATGATAAAGAAGATTCAAAGAGAGTGAGATGCCAGCTCCTTTCATTCAGTCAGTAGCTTCAAACATTTCTGGTATATGAATAACATGATGTTTTTCCATGGCAAAAATCAATGAATATTGTAAATGAACAAACAGTAATTTCTCCGCATTGCAAGGTGCAATTCTGAAATTTTTTGCTTTTTCCTGCTCCTCTTAGCATGATAAAGAAGATTCAAAGAGAGTGAGATGCCAGCTCCTTTCATTCAGTCAGTAGCTTCAATCATTTCTGGACGTTTTTCAATGGCAAAAATCAATGAATATTGTAAATGCACAAACAGTAATTTCTCCGCATTGCAAGGTGCAATTCTGAAATTTTTTGCTTTTTCCTGCTCCTCTTAGCATGATAAAGAAGATTCAAAGAGAGTGAGATGCCAGCTCCTTTCATTCAGTCAGTAGCTTCAATCATTTCTGGTATATGAATAACATGATGTTTTTCAATGGCAAAAATCAATGAATATTGTAAATGCACAAACAGTAATTTATCCGCATTGCAAGGTGCAATTCTGAAATTTTTTGCTTTTTCCTGCTCCTCTTAGCATGATAAAGAAGATTCAAAGAGAGTGAGATGCCAGCTCCTTTCATTCAGTCAGTAGCTTCAAACATTTCTGGTATATGAATAACATGATGTTTTTCAATGGCAAAAATCAATGAATATTGTAAATGCACAAACAGTAATTTCTCCGCATTGCAAGGTGCAATTCTGAAATTTTTTGCTTTTTCCTGCTCCTCTTAGCATGATAAAGAAGATTCAAAGAGAGTGAGATGCCAGCTCCTTTCATTCAGTCAGTAGCTTCAATCATTTCTGGACGTTTTTCAATGGCAAAAATCAATGAATATTGTAAATGCACAAACAGTAATTTCTCCGCATTGCAAGGTGCAATTCTGAATTTTTTTGCTTTTTCCTGCTCCTCTTAGCATGATAAAGAAGATTCAAAGAGAGTGAGATGCCAGCTCCTTTCATTCAGTCAGTAGCTTCAATCATTTCTGGTATATGAATAACATGATGTTTTTCAATGGCAAAAATCAATGAATATTGTAAATGCACAAACAGTAATTTCTCCGCATTGCAAGGTGCAATTCAGAAATTTTTTGCTTTTTCCTGCTCCTCTTGGCATGATAAAGAAGATTCAAAGAGAGTGAGATGCCAGCTCCTTTCTTTCAGTCAGTAGCTTCAATCATTTCTGGTATATGAATAACATGATGTTTTTCAATGGCAAAAATCAATGAATATTGTAAATGCACAAACAGTAATTTCTCCGCATTGCAAGGTGCAATTCTGAAATTTTTTGCTTTTTCCTGCTCCTCTTAGCATGATAAAGAAGATTCAAAGAGAGTGAGATGCCAGCTCCTTTCATTCAGTCAGTAGCTTCAATCATTTCTGGTATATGAATAACATGATGTTTTTCAATGGCAAAAATCAATGAATATTGTAAATGCACAAACAGTAATTTATCCGCATTGCAAGGTGCAATTCTGAAATTTTTTGCTTTTTCCTGCTCCTCTTAGCATGATAAAGAAGATTCAAAGAGAGTGAGATGCCAGCTCCTTTCATTCAGTCAGTAGCTTCAATCATTTCTGGTATATGAATAACATGATGATTTTCAATGGCAAAAATCAATGAATATTGTAAATGCACAAACAGTAATTTCTCCGCATTGCAAGGTGCAATTCTGAAATTTTTTGCTTTTTCCTGCTCCTCTTAGCATGATAAAGAAGATTCAAAGAGAGCGAGATGCCAGCTCCTTTCATTCAGTCAGTAGCTTCAATCATTTCTGGTATATGAATAACATGATGTTTTTCAATGGCAAAAATCAATGAATATTGTAAATGCACAAACAGTAATTTCTCCGCATTGCAAGGTGCAATTCTGAAATTTTTTGCTTTTTCCTGCTCCTCTTAGCATGATAAAGAAGATTCAAAGAGAGTGAGATGCCAGCTCCTTTCATTCAGTCAGTAGCTTCAATCATTTCTGGACGTTTTTCAATGGCAAAAATCAATGAATATTGAAAATGCACAAACAGTAATTTCTCTGCATTGCAAGGTGCAATTCTGAAATTTTTTGCTTTTTCCTGCTCCTCTTAGCATGATAAACAAGATTCAAAGAGAGTGAGATGCCAGCTCCTTTCATTCAGTCAGTAGCTTCAATCATTTCTGGACGTTTTTCAATGGCAAAAATCAATGAATATTGTAAATGCACAAACAGTAATTTCTCCGCATTGCAAGGTGCAATTCAGAAATTTTTTGCTTTTTCCTGCTCCTCTTGGCATGATAAAGAAGATTCAAAGAGAGTGAGATGCCAGCTCCTTTCATTCAGTCAGTAGCTTCAATCATTTCTGGTATATGAATAACATGATGTTTTTCAATGGCAAAAATCAATGAATATTGTAAATGCACAAACAGTAATTTCTCCGCATTGCAAGGTGCAATTCTGAAATTTTTTGCTTTTTCCTGCTCCTCTTAGCATGATAAAGAAGATTCAAAGAGAGTGAGATGCCAGCTCCTTTCATTCAGTCAGTAGCTTCAATCATTTCTGGTATATGAATAACATGATGTTTTTCAATGGCAAAAATCAATGAATATTGTAAATGCACAAACAGTAATTTATCCGCATTGCAAGGTGCAATTCTGAAATTTTTTGCTTTTTCCTGCTCCTCTTAGCATGATAAAGAAGATTCAAAGAGAGTGAGATGCCAGCTCCTTTCATTCAGTCAGTAGCTTCAAACATTTCTGGTATATGAATAACATGATGTTTTTCCATGGCAAAAATCAATGAATATTGTAAATGAACAAACAGTAATTTCTCCGCATTGCAAGGTGCAATTCTGAAATTTTTTGCTTTTTCCTGCTCCTCTTAGCATGATAAAGAAGATTCAAAGAGAGTGAGATGCCAGCTCCTTTCATTCAGTCAGTAGCTTCAATCATTTCTGGACGTTTTTCAATGGCAAAAATCAATGAATATTGTAAATGCACAAACAGTAATTTCTCCGCATTGCAAGGTGCAATTCTGAAATTTTTTGCTTTTTCCTGCTCCTCTTAGCATGATAAAGAAGATTCAAAGAGAGTGAGATGCCAGCTCCTTTCATTCAGTCAGTAGCTTCAATCATTTCTGGTATATGAATAACATGATGTTTTTCAATGGCAAAAATCAATGAATTTGGTAAATGCACAAACAGTAATTTCTCCGCATTGCAAGGTGCAATTCTGAAATTTTTTGTTTTTTCCTGCTCCTCTTAGCATGATAAAGAAGATTCAAAGAGAGTGAGATGCCAGCTCCTTTCATTCAGTCAGTAGCTTCAATCATTTCTGGACGTTTTTCAATGGCAAAAATCAATGAATATTGTAAATGCACAAACAGTAATTTATCCGCATTGCAAGGTGCAATTCTGAATTTTTTTGCTTTTTCCTGCTCCTCTTAGCATGATAAAGAAGATTCAAAGAGAGTGAGATGCCAGCTCCTTTCATTCAGTCAGTAGCTTCAAACATTTCTGGTATATGAATAACATGATGTTTTTCAATGGCAAAAATCAATGAATATTGTAAATGCACAAACAGTAATTTCTCCGCATTGCAAGGTGCAATTCTGAAATTTTTTGATTTTTCCTGCTCCTCTTAGCATGATAAAGAAGATTCAAAGAGAGTGAGATGCCAGCTCCTTTCATTCAGTCAGTAGCTTCAATCATTTCTGGACGTTTTTCAATGGCAAAAATCAATGAATATTGTAAATGCACAAACAGTAATTTCTCCGCATTGCAAGGTGCAATTCTGAAATTTTTTGCTTTTTCCTGCTCCTCTTAGCATGATAAAGAAGATTCAAAGAGAGTGAGATGCCAGCTCCTTTCATTAAGTCAGTAGCTTCAATCATTTCTGGTATATGAATAACATGATGTTTTTCAATGGCAAAAATCAATGAATTTTGTAAATGCACAAACAGTAATTTCTCCGCATTGCAAGGTGCAATTCTGAAATTTTTTGCTTTTTCCTGCTCCTCTTAGCATGATAAAGAAGATTCAAAGAGAGTGAGATGCCAGCTCCTTTCATTCAGTCAGTAGCTTCAATCATTTCTGGACGTTTTTCAATGGCAAAAATCAATGAATATTGTAAATGCACAAACAGTAATTTCTCCGCATTGCAAGGTGCAATTCTGAAATTTTTTGCTTTTTCCTGCTCCTCTTAGCATGATAAAGAAGATTCAAAGAGAGTGAGATGCCAGCTCCTTTCATTCAGTCAGTAGCTTCAATCATTTCTGGTATATGAATAACATGATGTTTTTCAATGGCAAAAATCAATGAATATTGTAAATGCACAAACAGTAATTTTTCCGCATTGCAAGGTGCAATTCTGAAATTTTTTGCTTTTTCCTGCTCCTCTTAGCATGATAAAGAAGATTCAAAGAGAGTGAGATGCCAGCTCCTTTCATTCAGTCAGTAGCTTCAATCATTTCTGGTATATGAATAACATGATGTTTTTCAATGGCAAAAATCAATGAATATTGTAAATGCACAAACAGTAATTTATCCGCATTGCAAGGTGCAATTCTGAAATTTTTTGCTTTTTCCTGCTCCTCTTAGCATGATAAAGAAGATTCAAAGAGAGTGAGATGCCAGCTCCTTTCATTCAGTCAGTAGCTTCAAACATTTCTGGTATATGAATAACATGATGTTTTTCCATGGCAAAAATCAATGAATATTGTAAATGAACAAACAGTAATTTCTCCGCATTGCAAGGTGCAATTCTGAAATTTTTTGCTTTTTCCTGCTCCTCTTAGCATGATAAAGAAGATTCAAAGAGAGTGAGATGCCAGCTCCTTTCATTCAGTCAGTAGCTTCAATCATTTCTGGACGTTTTTCAATGGCAAAAATCAATGAATATTGTAAATGCACAAAGAGTAATTTCTCCGCATTGCAAGGTGCAATTCTGAAATTTTTTGCTTTTTCCTGCTCCTCTTAGCATGATAAAGAAGATTCAAAGAGAGTGAGATGCCAGCTCCTTTCATTCAGTCAGTAGCTTCAATCATTTCTGGTATATGAATAACATGATGTTTTTCAATGGCAAAAATCAATGAATATTGTAAATGCACAAACAGTAATTTATCCGCATTGCAAGGTGCAATTCTGAAATTTTTTGCTTTTTCCTGCTCCTCTTAGCATGATAAAGAAGATTCAAAGAGAGTGAGATGCCAGCTCCTTTCATTCAGTCAGTAGCTTCAAACATTTCTGGTATATGAATAACATGATGTTTTTCAATGGCAAAAATCAATGAATATTGTAAATGCACAAACAGTAATTTCTCCGCATTGCAAGGTGCAATTCTGAAATTTTTTGCTTTTTCCTGCTCCTCTTTGCATGATAAAGAAGATTCAAAGAGAGTGAGATGCCAGCTCCTTTCATTCAGTCAGTAGCTTCAATCATTTCTGGACGTTTTTCCATGGCAAAAATCAATGAATATTGTAAATGCACAAACAGTAATTTCTCCGCATTGCAAGGTGCAATTCTGAATTTTTTTGCTTTTTCCTGCTCCTCTTAGCATGATAAAGAAGATTCAAAGAGAGTGAGATGCCAGCTCCTTTCATTCAGTCAGTAGCTTCAATCATTTCTGGTATATGAATAACATGATGTTTTTCAATGGCAAAAATCAATGAATATTGTAAATGCACAAACAGTAATTTCTCCGCATTGCAAGGTGCAATTCTGAAATTTTTTGATTTTTCCTGCTCCTCTTAGCATGATAAAGAAGATTCAAAGAGAGTGAGATGCCAGCTCCTTTCATTCAGTCAGTAGCTTCAATCATTTCTGGACGTTTTTCAATGGCAAAAATCAATAAATATTGTAAATGCACAAACAGTAATTTCTCCGCATTGCAAGGTGCAATTCTGAATTTTTTTGCTTTTTCCTGCTCCTCTTAGCATGATAAAGAAGATTCAAAGAGAGTGAGATGCCAGCTCCTTTCATTCAGTCAGTAGCTTCAATCATTTCTGGTATATGAATAACATGATGTTTTTCAATGGCAAAAATCAATGAATATTGTAAATGCACAAACAGTAATTTATCCGCATTGCAAGGTGCAATTCTGAAATTTTTTGCTTTTTCCTGCTCCTCTTAGCATAATAAAGAAGATTCAAAGAGAGTGAGATGCCAGCTCCTTTCATTCAGTCAGTAGCTTCAAACATTTCTGGTATATGAATAACATGATGTTTTTCAATGGCAAAAATCAATGAATATTGTAAATGCACAAACAGTAATTTCTCCGCATTGCAAGGTGCAATTCTGAAATTTTTTGATTTTTCCTGCTCCTCTTAGCATGATAAAGAAGATTCAAAGAGAGTGAGATGCCAGCTCCTTTCATTCAGTCAGTAGCTTCAATCATTTCTGGACGTTTTTCAATGGCAAAAATCAATGAATATTGTAAATGCACAAACAGTAATTTCTCCGCATTGCAAGGTGCAATTCTGAAATTTTTTGCTTTTTCCTGCTCCTCTTAGCATGATAAAGAAGATTCAAAGAGAGTGAGATGCCAGCTCCTTTCATTCAGTCAGTAGCTTCAATCATTTCTGGTATATGAATAACATGATGTTTTTCAATGGCAAAAATCAATGAATTTTGTAAATGCACAAACAGTAATTTCTCCGCATTGCAAGGTGCAATTCTGAAATTTTTTGCTTTTTCCTGCTCCTCTTAGCATGATAAAGAAGATTCAAAGAGAGTGAGATGCCAGCTCCTTTCATTCAGTCAGTAGCTTCAATCATTTCTGGACGTTTTTCAATGGCAAAAATCAATGAATATTGTAAATGCACAAACAGTAATTTCTCCGCATTGCAAGGTGCAATTCTGAAATTTTTTGCTTTTTCCTGCTCCTCTTAGCATGATAAAGAAGATTCAAAGAGAGTGAGATGCCAGCTCCTTTCATTCAGTCAGTAGCTTCAATCATTTCTGGTATATGAATAACATGATGTTTTTCAATGGCAAAAATCAATGAATATTGTAAATGCACAAACAGTAATTTCTCCGCATTGCAAGGTGCAATTCTGAAATTTTTTGCTTTTTCCTGCTCCTCTTAGCATGATAAAGAAGATTCAAAGAGAGTGAGATGCCAGCTCCTTTCATTCAGTCAGTAGCTTCAATCATTTCTGGACGTTTTTCAATGGCAAAAATCAATGAATATTGTAAATGCACAAACAGTAATTTCTCCGCATTGCAAGGTGCAATTCAGAAATTTTTTGCTTTTTCCTGCTCCTCTTAGCATGATAAAGAAGATTCAAAGAGAGTGAGATGCCAGCTCCTTTCATTCAGTCAGTAGCTTCAAACATTTCTGGTATATGAATAACATGATGTTTTTCCATGGCAAAAATCAATGAATACTGTAAATGCACAAACAGTAATTTCTCCGCATTGCAAGGTGCAATTCTGAAATTTTTTGATTTTTCCTGCTCCTCTTAGCATGATAAAGAAGATTCAAAGAGAGTGAGATGCCAGATCCTTTCATTCAGTCAGTAGCTTCAATCATTTCTGGACGTTTTTCAATGGCAAAAATCAATGAATATTGTAAATGCACAAACAGTAATTTCTCCGCATTGCAAGGTGCAATTCTGAATTTTTTTGCTTTTTCCTGCTCCTCTTAGCATGATAAAGAAGATTCAAAGAGAGTGAGATGCCAGCTCCTTTCATTCAGTCAGTAGCTTCAATCATTTCTGGTATATGAATAACATGATGTTTTTCAATGGCAAAAATCAATGAATATTGTAAATGCACAAACAGTAATTTATCCGCATTGCAAGGTGCAATTCTGAAATTTTTTGCTTTTTCCTGCTCCTCTTAGCATGATAAAGAAGATTCAAAGAGAGTGAGATGCCAGCTCCTTTCATTCAGTCAGTAGCTTCAAACATTTCTGGTATATGAATAACATGATGTTTTTCAATGGCAAAAATCAATGAATATTGTAAATGCACAAACAGTAATTTCTCCGCATTGCAAGGTGCAATTCTGAAATTTTTTGATTTTTCCTGCTCCTCTTAGCATGATAAAGAAGATTCAAAGAGAGTGAGATGCCAGATCCTTTCATTCAGTCAGTAGCTTCAATCATTTCTGGACGTTTTTCAATGGCAAAAATCAATGAATATTGTAAATGCACAAACAGTAATTTCTCCGCATTGCAAGGTGCAATTCTGAATTTTTTTGCTTTTTCCTGCTCCTCTTAGCATGATAAAGAAGATTCAAAGAGAGTGAGATGCCAGCTCCTTTCATTCAGTCAGTAGCTTCAATCATTTCTGGTATATGAATAACATGATGTTTTTCAATGGCAAAAATCAATGAATATTGTAAATGCACAAACAGTAATTTATCCGCATTGCAAGGTGCAATTCTGAAATTTTTTGCTTTTTCCTGCTCCTCTTAGCATGATAAAGAAGATTCAAAGAGAGTGAGATGCCAGCTCCTTTCATTCAGTCAGTAGCTTCAAACATTTCTGGTATATGAATAACATGATGTTTTTCAATGGCAAAAATCAATGAATATTGTAAATGCACAAACAGTAATTTCTCCGCATTGCAAGGTGCAATTCTGAAATTTTTTGATTTTTCCTGCTCCTCTTAGCATGATAAAGAAGATTCAAAGAGAGTGAGATGCCAGCTCCTTTCATTCAGTCAGTAGCTTCAATCATTTCTGGACGTTTTTCAATGGCAAAAATCAATGAATATTGTAAATGCACAAACAGTAATTTCTCCGCATTGCAAGGTGCAATTCTGAAATTTTTTGCTTTTTCCTGCTCCTCTTAGCATGATAAAGAAGATTCAAAGAGAGTGAGATGCCAGCTCCTTTCATTCAGTCAGTAGCTTCAATCATTTCTGGTATATGAATAACTTGATGTTTTTCAATGGCAAAAATCAATGAATTTTGTAAATGCACAAACAGTAATTTCTCCGCATTGCAAGGTGCAATTCTGAAATTTTTTGCTTTTTCCTGCTCCTCTTAGCATGATAAAGAAGATTCAAAGAGAGTGAGATGCCAGCTCCTTTCATTCAGTCAGTAGCTTCAATCATTTCTGGACGTTTTTCAATGGCAAAAATCAATGAATATTGTAAATGCACAAACAGTAATTTCTCCGCATTGCAAGGTGCAATTCTGAAATTTTTTGCTTTTTCCTGCTCCTCTTAGCATGATAAAGAAGATTCAAAGAGAGTGAGATGCCAGCTCCTTTCATTCAGTCAGTAGCTTCAATCATTTCTGGTATATGAATAACATGATGTTTTTCAATGGCAAAAATCAATGAATATTGTAAATGCACAAACAGTAATTTCTAAGCATTGCAAGGTGCAATTCTGAAATTTTTTGCTTTTTCCTGCTCCTCTTAGCATGATAAAGAAGATTCAAAGAGAGTGAGATGCCAGCTCCTTTCATTCAGTCAGTAGCTTCAATCATTTCTGGACGTTTTTCAATGGCAAAAATCAATGAATATTGTAAATGCACAAACAGTAATTTCTCTGCATTGCAATGTGCAATTCTGAAATTTTTTGCTTTTTCCTGCTCCTCTTAGCATGATAAACAAGATTCAAAGAGAGTGAGATGCCAGCTCCTTTCATTCAGTCAGTAGCTTCAATCATTTCTGGACGTTTTTCAATGGCAAAAATCAATGAATATTGTAAATGCACAAACAGTAATTTCTCCGCATTGCAAGGTGCAATTCAGAAATTTTTTGCTTTTTCCTGCTCCTCTTAGCATGATAAAGAAGATTCAAAGAGAGTGAGATGCCAGCTCCTTTCATTCAGTCAGTAGCTTCAAACATTTCTGGTATATGAATAACATGATGTTTTTCCATGGCAAAAATCAATGAATATTGTAAATGAACAAACAGTAATTTCTCCGCATTGCAAGGTGCAATTCTGAAATTTTTTGCTTTTTCCTGCTCCTCTTAGCATGATAAAGAAGATTCAAAGAGAGTGAGATGCCAGCTCCTTTCATTCAGTCAGTAGCTTCAATCATTTCTGGACGTTTTTCAATGGCAAAAATCAATGAATATTGTAAATGCACAAACAGTAATTTCTCCGCATTGCAAGGTGCAATTCTGAAATTTTTTGCTTTTTCCTGCTCCTCTTAGCATGATAAAGAAGATTCAAAGAGAGTGAGATGCCAGCTCCTTTCATTCAGTCAGTAGCTTCAATCATTTCTGGTATATGAATAACATGATGTTTTTCAATGGCAAAAATCAATGAATTTTGTAAATGCACAAACAGTAATTTCTCCGCATTGCAAGGTGCAATTCTGAAATTTTTTGCTTTTTCCTGCTCCTCTTAGCATGATAAAGAAGATTCAAAGAGAGTGAGATGCCAGCTCCTTTCATTCAGTCAGTAGCTTCAATCATTTCTGGACGTTTTTCAATGGCAAAAATCAATGAATATTGTAAATGCACAAACAGTAATTTCTCCGCATTGCAAGGTGCAATTCTGAAATTTTTTGCTTTTTCCTGCTCCTCTTAGCATGATAAAGAAGATTCAAAGAGAGTGAGATGCCAGCTCCTTTCATTCAGTCAGTAGCTTCAATCATTTCTGGTATATGAATAACATGATGATTTTCAATGGCAAAAATCAATGAATATTGTAAATGCACAAACAGTAATTTCTCCGCATTGCAAGGTGCAATTCTGAAATTTTTTGCTTTTTCCTGCTCCTCTTAGCATGATAAAGAAGATTCAAAGAGAGCGAGATGCCAGCTCCTTTCATTCAGTCAGTAGCTTCAATCATTTCTGGTATATGAATAACATGATGTTTTTCAATGGCAAAAATCAATGAATATTGTAAATGCACAAACAGTAATTTCTCCGCATTGCAAGGTGCAATTCTGAAATTTTTTGCTTTTTCCTGCTCCTCTTAGCATGATAAAGAAGATTCAAAGAGAGTGAGATGCCAGCTCCTTTCATTCAGTCAGTAGCTTCAATCATTTCTGGACGTTTTTCAAGGGCAAAAATCAATGAATATTGTAAATGCACAAACAGTAATTTCTCCGCATTGCAAGGTGCAATTCAGAAATTTTTTGCTTTTTCCTGCTCCTCTTAGCATGATAAAGAAGATTCAAAGAGAGTGAGATGCCAGCTCCTTTCATTCAGTCAGTAGCTTCAAACATTTCTGGTATATGAATAACATGATGTTTTTCCATGGCAAAAATCAATGAATATTGTAAATGCACAAACAGTAATTTCTCCGCATTGCAAGGTGCAATTCTGAAATTTTTTGCTTTTTCCTGCTCCTCTTAGCATGATAAAGAAGATTCAAAGAGAGTGAGATGCCAGCTCCTTTCATTCAGTCAGTAGCTTCAATCATTTCTGGACGTTTTTCAATGGCAAAAATCAATGAATATTGTAAATGCACAAACAGTAATTTCTCCGCATTGCAAGGTGCAATTCAGAAATTTTTTGCTTTTTCCTGCTCCTCTTAGCATGATAAAGAAGATTCAAAGAGAGTGAGATGCCAGCTCCTTTCATTCAGTCAGTAGCTTCAAACATTTCTGGTATATGAATAACATGATGTTTTTCCATGGCAAAAATCAATGAATATTGTAAATGCACAAACAGTAATTTCTCCGCATTGCAAGGTGCAATTCTGAAATTTTTTGATTTTTCCTGCTCCTCTTAGCATGATAAAGAAGATTCAAAGAGAGTGAGATGCCAGCTCCTTTCATTCAGTCAGTAGCTTCAATCATTTCTGGACGTTTTTCAATGGCAAAAATCAATGAATATTGTAAATGCACAAACAGTAATTTCTCCGCATTGCAAGGTGCAATTCTGAATTTTTTTGCTTTTTCCTGCTCCTCTTAGCATGATAAAGAAGATTCAAAGAGAGTGAGATGCCAGCTCCTTTCATTCAGTCAGTAGCTTCAATCATTTCTGGTATATCAATAACATGATGTTTTTCAATGGCAAAAATCAATGAATATTGTAAATGCACAAACAGTAATTTCTCCGCATTGCAAGGTGCAATTCTGAAATTTTTTGCTTTTTCCTGCTCCTCTTAGCATGATAAAGAAGATTCAAAGAGAGCGAGATGCCAGCTCCTTTCATTCAGTCAGTAGCTTCAATCATTTCTGGTATATGAATAACATGATGTTTTTCAATGGCAAAAATCAATGAATATTGTAAATGCACAAACAGTAATTTCTAAGCATTGCAAGGTGCAATTCTGAAATTTTTTGCTTTTTCCTGCTCCTCTTAGCATGATAAAGAAGATTCAAAGAGAGTGAGATGCCAGCTCCTTTCATTCAGTCAGTAGCTTCAATCATTTCTGGACGTTTTTCAATGGCAAAAATCAATGAATATTGTAAATGCACAAACAGTAATTTCTCTGCATTGCAATGTGCAATTCTGAAATTTTTTGCTTTTTCCTGCTCCTCTTAGCATGATAAACAAGATTCAAAGAGAGTGAGATGCCAGCTCCTTTCATTCAGTCAGTAGCTTCAATCATTTCTGGACGTTTTTCAATGGCAAAAATCAATGAATATTGTAAATGCACAAACAGTAATTTCTCCGCATTGCAAGGTGCAATTCAGAAATTTTTTGCTTTTTCCTGCTCCTCTTAGCATGATAAAGAAGATTCAAAGAGAGTGAGATGCCAGCTCCTTTCATTCAGTCAGTAGCTTCAAACATTTCTGGTATATGAATAACATGATGTTTTTCCATGGCAAAAATCAATGAATATTGTAAATGAACAAACAGTAATTTCTCCGCATTGCAAGGTGCAATTCTGAAATTTTTTGCTTTTTCCTGCTCCTCTTAGCATGATAAAGAAGATTCAAAGAGAGTGAGATGCCAGCTCCTTTCATTCAGTCAGTAGCTTCAATCATTTCTGGACGTTTTTCAATGGCAAAAATCAATGAATATTGTAAATGCACAAACAGTAATTTCTCCGCATTGCAAGGTGCAATTCTGAAATTTTTTGCTTTTTCCTGCTCCTCTTAGCATGATAAAGAAGATTCAAAGAGAGTGAGATGCCAGCTCCTTTCATTCAGTCAGTAGCTTCAATCATTTCTGGTATATGAATAACATGATGTTTTTCAATGGCAAAAATCAATGAATTTTGTAAATGCACAAACAGTAATTTCTCCGCATTGCAAGGTGCAATTCTGAAATTTTTTGCTTTTTCCTGCTCCTCTTAGCATGATAAAGAAGATTCAAAGAGAGTGAGATGCCAGCTCCTTTCATTCAGTCAGTAGCTTCAATCATTTCTGGACGTTTTTCAATGGCAAAAATCAATGAATATTGTAAATGCACAAACAGTAATTTCTCCGCATTGCAAGGTGCAATTCTGAAATTTTTTGCTTTTTCCTGCTCCTCTTAGCATGATAAAGAAGATTCAAAGAGAGTGAGATGCCAGCTCCTTTCATTCAGTCAGTAGCTTCAATCATTTCTGGTATATGAATAACATGATGATTTTCAATGGCAAAAATCAATGAATATTGTAAATGCACAAACAGTAATTTCTCCGCATTGCAAGGTGCAATTCTGAAATTTTTTGCTTTTTCCTGCTCCTCTTAGCATGATAAAGAAGATTCAAAGAGAGCGAGATGCCAGCTCCTTTCATTCAGTCAGTAGCTTCAATCATTTCTGGTATATGAATAACATGATGTTTTTCAATGGCAAAAATCAATGAATATTGTAAATGCACAAACAGTAATTTCTCCGCATTGCAAGGTGCAATTCTGAAATTTTTTGCTTTTTCCTGCTCCTCTTAGCATGATAAAGAAGATTCAAAGAGAGTGAGATGCCAGCTCCTTTCATTCAGTCAGTAGCTTCAATCATTTCTGGACGTTTTTCAAGGGCAAAAATCAATGAATATTGTAAATGCACAAACAGTAATTTCTCCGCATTGCAAGGTGCAATTCAGAAATTTTTTGCTTTTTCCTGCTCCTCTTAGCATGATAAAGAAGATTCAAAGAGAGTGAGATGCCAGCTCCTTTCATTCAGTCAGTAGCTTCAAACATTTCTGGTATATGAATAACATGATGTTTTTCCATGGCAAAAATCAATGAATATTGTAAATGCACAAACAGTAATTTCTCCGCATTGCAAGGTGCAATTCTGAAATTTTTTGCTTTTTCCTGCTCCTCTTAGCATGATAAAGAAGATTCAAAGAGAGTGAGATGCCAGCTCCTTTCATTCAGTCAGTAGCTTCAATCATTTCTGGACGTTTTTCAATGGCAAAAATCAATGAATATTGTAAATGCACAAACAGTAATTTCTCCGCATTGCAAGGTGCAATTCAGAAATTTTTTGCTTTTTCCTGCTCCTCTTAGCATGATAAAGAAGATTCAAAGAGAGTGAGATGCCAGCTCCTTTCATTCAGTCAGTAGCTTCAAACATTTCTGGTATATGAATAACATGATGTTTTTCCATGGCAAAAATCAATGAATATTGTAAATGCACAAACAGTAATTTCTCCGCATTGCAAGGTGCAATTCTGAAATTTTTTGATTTTTCCTGCTCCTCTTAGCATGATAAAGAAGATTCAAAGAGAGTGAGATGCCAGCTCCTTTCATTCAGTCAGTAGCTTCAATCATTTCTGGACGTTTTTCAATGGCAAAAATCAATGAATATTGTAAATGCACAAACAGTAATTTCTCCGCATTGCAAGGTGCAATTCTGAATTTTTTTGCTTTTTCCTGCTCCTCTTAGCATGATAAAGAAGATTCAAAGAGAGTGAGATGCCAGCTCCTTTCATTCAGTCAGTAGCTTCAATCATTTCTGGTATATGAATAACATGATGTTTTTCAATGGCAAAAATCAATGAATATTGTAAATGCACAAACAGTAATTTATCCGCATTGCAAGGTGCAATTCTGAAATTTTTTGCTTTTTCCTGCTCCTCTCAGCATGATAAAGAAGATTCAAAGAGAGTGAGATGCCAGCTCCTTTCATTCAGTCAGTAGCTTCAAACATTTCTGGTATATGAATAACATGATGTTTTTCAATGGCAAAAATCAATGAATATTGTAAATGCACAAACAGTAATTTCTCCGCATTGCAAGGTGCAATTCTGAAATTTTTTGCTTTTTCCTGCTCCTCTTAGCATGATAAAGAAGATTCAAAGAGAGTGAGATGCCAGCTCCTTTCATTCAGTCAGTAGCTTCAATCATTTCTGGACGTTTTTCAATGGCAAAAATCAATGAATATTGTAAATGCACAAACAGTAATTTCTCCGCATTGCAAGGTGCAATTCTGAAATTTTTTGCTTTTTCCTGCTCCTCTTAGCATGATAAAGAAGATTCAAAGAGAGTGAGATGCCAGCTCCTTTCATTCAGTCAGTAGCTTCAATCATTTCTGGTATATGAATAACTTGATGTTTTTCAATGGCAAAAATCAATGAATTTTGTAAATGCACAAACAGTAATTTCTCCGCATTGCAAGGTGTAATTCTGAAATTTTTTGCTTTTTCCTGCTCCTCTTAGCATGATAAAGAAGATTCAAAGAGAGTGAGATGCCAGCTCCTTTCATTCAGTCAGTAGCTTCCATCATTTCTGGACGTTTTTCAATGGCAAAAATCAATGAATATTGTAAATGCACAAACAGTAATTTCTCCGCATTGCAAGGTGCAATTCTGAAATTTTTTGCTTTTTCCTGCTCCTCTTAGCATGATAAAGAAGATTCAAAGAGAGTGAGATGCCAGCTCCTTTCATTCAGTCAGTAGCTTCAATCATTTCTGGTATATGAATAACATGATGTTTTTCAATGGCAAAAATCAATGAATATTGTAAATGCACAAACAGTAATTTCTAAGCATTGCAAGGTGCAATTCTGAAATTTTTTGCTTTTTCCTGCTCCTCTTAGCATGATAAAGAAGATTCAAAGAGAGTGAGATGCCAGCTCCTTTCATTCAGTCAGTAGCTTCAATCATTTCTGGACGTTTTTCAATGGCAAAAATCAATGAATATTGTAAATGCACAAACAGTAATTTCTCTGCATTGCAATGTGCAATTCTGAAATTTTTTGCTTTTTCCTGCTCCTCTTAGCATGATAAACAAGATTCAAAGAGAGTGAGATGCCAGCTCCTTTCATTCAGTCAGTAGCTTCAATCATTTCTGGACGTTTTTCAATGGCAAAAATCAATGAATATTGTAAATGCACAAACAGTAATTTCTCCGCATTGCAAGGTGCAATTCAGAAATTTTTTGCTTTTTCCTGCTCCTCTTAGCATGATAAAGAAGATTCAAAGAGAGTGAGATGCCAGCTCCTTTCATTCAGTCAGTAGCTTCAAACATTTCTGGTATATGAATAACATGATGTTTTTCCATGGCAAAAATCAATGAATATTGTAAATGAACAAACAGTAATTTCTCCGCATTGCAAGGTGCAATTCTGAAATTTTTTGCTTTTTCCTGCTCCTCTTAGCATGATAAAGAAGATTCAAAGAGAGTGAGATGCCAGCTCCTTTCATTCAGTCAGTAGCTTCAATCATTTCTGGACGTTTTTCAATGGCAAAAATCAATGAATATTGTAAATGCACAAACAGTAATTTCTCCGCATTGCAAGGTGCAATTCTGAAATTTTTTGCTTTTTCCTGCTCCTCTTAGCATGATAAAGAAGATTCAAAGAGAGTGAGATGCCAGCTCCTTTCATTCAGTCAGTAGCTTCAATCATTTCTGGTATATGAATAACATGATGTTTTTCAATGGCAAAAATCAATGAATTTTGTAAATGCACAAACAGTAATTTCTCCGCATTGCAAGGTGCAATTCTGAAATTTTTTGCTTTTTCCTGCTCCTCTTAGCATGATAAAGAAGATTCAAAGAGAGTGAGATGCCAGCTCCTTTCATTCAGTCAGTAGCTTCAATCATTTCTGGACGTTTTTCAATGGCAAAAATCAATGAATATTGTAAATGCACAAACAGTAATTTCTCCGCATTGCAAGGTGCAATTCTGAAATTTTTTGCTTTTTCCTGCTCCTCTTAGCATGATAAAGAAGATTCAAAGAGAGTGAGATGCCAGCTCCTTTCATTCAGTCAGTAGCTTCAATCATTTCTGGTATATGAATAACATGATGATTTTCAATGGCAAAAATCAATGAATATTGTAAATGCACAAACAGTAATTTCTCCGCATTGCAAGGTGCAATTCTGAAATTTTTTGCTTTTTCCTGCTCCTCTTAGCATGATAAAGAAGATTCAAAGAGAGCGAGATGCCAGCTCCTTTCATTCAGTCAGTAGCTTCAATCATTTCTGGTATATGAATAACATGATGTTTTTCAATGGCAAAAATCAATGAATATTGTAAATGCACAAACAGTAATTTCTCCGCATTGCAAGGTGCAATTCTGAAATTTTTTGCTTTTTCCTGCTCCTCTTAGCATGATAAAGAAGATTCAAAGAGAGTGAGATGCCAGCTCCTTTCATTCAGTCAGTAGCTTCAATCATTTCTGGACGTTTTTCAATGGCAAAAATCAATGAATATTGTAAATGCACAAACAGTAATTTCTCCGCATTGCAAGGTGCAATTCAGAAATTTTTTGCTTTTTCCTGCTCCTCTTAGCATGATAAAGAAGATTCAAAGAGAGTGAGATGCCAGCTCCTTTCATTCAGTCAGTAGCTTCAAACATTTCTGGTATATGAATAACATGATGTTTTTCCATGGCAAAAATCAATGAATATTGTAAATGCACAAACAGTAATTTCTCCGCATTGCAAGGTGCAATTCTGAAATTTTTTGCTTTTTCCTGCTCCTCTTAGCATGATAAAGAAGATTCAAAGAGAGCGAGATGCCAGCTCCTTTCATTCAGTCAGTAGCTTCAATCATTTCTGGACGTTTTTCAATGGCAAAAATCAATGAATATTGTAAATGCACAAACAGTAATTTCTCCGCATTGCAAGGTGCAATTCAGAAATTTTTTGCTTTTTCCTGCTCCTCTTAGCATGATAAAGAAGATTCAAAGAGAGTGAGATGCCAGCTCCTTTCATTCAGTCAGTAGCTTCAAACATTTCTGGTATATGAATAACATGATGTTTTTCCATGGCAAAAATCAATGAATATTGTAAATGCACAAACAGTAATTTCTCCGCATTGCAAGGTGCAATTCTGAAATTTTTTGCTTTTTCCTGCTCCTCTTAGCATGATAAAGAAGATTCAAAGAGAGTGAGATGCCAGCTCCTTTCATTCAGTCAGTAGCTTCAATCATTTCTGGACGTTTTTCAATGGCAAAAATCAATGAATATTGTAAATGCACAAACAGTAATTTCTCCGCATTGCAAGGTGCAATTCAGAAATTTTTTGCTTTTTCCTGCTCCTCTTAGCATGATAAAGAAGATTCAAAGAGAGTGAGATGCCAGCTCCTTTCATTCAGTCAGTAGCTTCAAACATTTCTGGTATATGAATAACATGATGTTTTTCCATGGCAAAAATCAATGAATATTGTAAATGCACAAACAGTAATTTCTCCGCATTGCAAGGTGCAATTCTGAAATTTTTTGATTTTTCCTGCTCCTCTTAGCATGATAAAGAAGATTCAAAGAGAGTGAGATGCCAGCTCCTTTCATTCAGTCAGTAGCTTCAATCATTTCTGGACGTTTTTCAATGGCAAAAATCAATGAATATTGTAAATGCACAAACAGTAATTTCTCCGCATTGCAAGGTGCAATTCTGAATTTTTTTGCTTTTTCCTGCTCCTCTTAGCATGATAAAGAAGATTCAAAGAGAGTGAGATGCCAGCTCCTTTCATTCAGTCAGTAGCTTCAATCATTTCTGGTATATGAATAACATGATGTTTTTCAATGGCAAAAATCAATGAATATTGTAAATGCACAAACAGTAATTTATCCGCATTGCAAGGTGCAATTCTGAAATTTTTTGCTTTTTCCTGCTCCTCTTAGCATGATAAAGAAGATTCAAAGAGAGTGAGATGCCAGCTCCTTTCATTCAGTCAGTAGCTTCAAACATTTCTGGTATATGAATAACATGATGTTTTTCAATGGCAAAAATCAATGAATATTGTAAATGCACAAACAGTAATTTCTCCGCATTGCAAGGTGCAATTCTGAAATTTTTTGATTTTTCCTGCTCCTCTTAGCATGATAAAGAAGATTCAAAGAGAGTGAGATGCCAGCTCCTTTCATTCAGTCAGTAGCTTCAATCATTTCTGGACGTTTTTCAATGGCAAAAATCAATGAATATTGTAAATGCACAAACAGTAATTTCTCCGCATTGCAAGGTGCAATTCTGAAATTTTTTGCTTTTTCCTGCTCCTCTTAGCATGATAAAGAAGATTCAAAGAGAGTGAGATGCCAGCTCCTTTCATTCAGTCAGTAGCTTCAATCATTTCTGGTATATGAATAACTTGATGTTTTTCAATGGCAAAAATCAATGAATTTTGTAAATGCACAAACAGTAATTTCTCCGCATTGCAAGGTGCAATTCTGAAATTTTTTGCTTTTTCCTGCTCCTCTTAGCATGATAAAGAAGATTCAAAGAGAGTGAGATGCCAGCTCCTTTCATTCAGTCAGTAGCTTCAATCATTTCTGGACGTTTTTCAATGGCAAAAATCAATGAATATTGTAAATGCACAAACAGTAATTTCTCCGCATTGCAAGGTGCAATTCTGAAATTTTTTGCTTTTTCCTGCTCCTCTTAGCATGATAAAGAAGATTCAAAGAGAGTGAGATGCCAGCTCCTTTCATTCAGTCAGTAGCTTCAATCATTTCTGGTATATGAATAACATGATGTTTTTCAATGGCAAAAATCAATGAATATTGTAAATGCACAAACAGTAATTTCTAAGCATTGCAAGGTGCAATTCTGAAATTTTTTGCTTTTTCCTGCTCCTCTTAGCATGATAAAGAAGATTCAAAGAGAGTGAGATGCCAGCTCCTTTCATTCAGTCAGTAGCTTCAATCATTTCTGGACGTTTTTCAATGGCAAAAATCAATGAATATTGTAAATGCACAAACAGTAATTTCTCTGCATTGCAATGTGCAATTCTGAAATTTTTTGCTTTTTCCTGCTCCTCTTAGCATGATAAACAAGATTCAAAGAGAGTGAGATGCCAGCTCCTTTCATTCAGTCAGTAGCTTCAATCATTTCTGGACGTTTTTCAATGGCAAAAATCAATGAATATTGTAAATGCACAAACAGTAATTTCTCCGCATTGCAAGGTGCAATTCAGAAATTTTTTGCTTTTTCCTGCTCCTCTTAGCATGATAAAGAAGATTCAAAGAGAGTGAGATGCCAGCTCCTTTCATTCAGTCAGTAGCTTCAAACATTTCTGGTATATGAATAACATGATGTTTTTCCATGGCAAAAATCAAT
Organism: Phyllobates terribilis; assembly: GCF_046119375.1. Taxonomy (NCBI): domain Eukaryota; kingdom Metazoa; phylum Chordata; class Amphibia; order Anura; family Dendrobatidae; genus Phyllobates; species Phyllobates terribilis. The sequence continues at coordinate 77,990 of NW_027365142.1, read as the reverse complement.
GAATATTGTAAATGAACAAACAGTAATTTCTCCGCATTGCAAGGTGCAATTCTGAAATTTTTTGCTTTTTCCTGCTCCTCTTAGCATGATAAAGAAGATTCAAAGAGAGTGAGATGCCAGCTCCTTTCATTCAGTCAGTAGCTTCAATCATTTCTGGACGTTTTTCAATGGCAAAAATCAATGAATATTGTAAATGCACAAACAGTAATTTCTCCGCATTGCAAGGTGCAATTCTGAAATTTTTTGCTTTTTCCTGCTCCTCTTAGCATGATAAAGAAGATTCAAAGAGAGTGAGATGCCAGCTCCTTTCATTCAGTCAGTAGCTTCAATCATTTCTGGTATATGAATAACATGATGTTTTTCAATGGCAAAAATCAATGAATTTTGTAAATGCACAAACAGTAATTTCTCCGCATTGCAAGGTGCAATTCTGAAATTTTTTGCTTTTTCCTGCTCCTCTTAGCATGATAAAGAAGATTCAAAGAGAGTGAGATGCCAGCTCCTTTCATTCAGTCAGTAGCTTCAATCATTTCTGGACGTTTTTCAATGGCAAAAATCAATGAATATTGTAAATGCACAAACAGTAATTTCTCCGCATTGCAAGGTGCAATTCTGAAATTTTTTGCTTTTTCCTGCTCCTCTTAGCATGATAAAGAAGATTCAAAGAGAGTGAGATGCCAGCTCCTTTCATTCAGTCAGTAGCTTCAATCATTTCTGGTATATGAATAACATGATGATTTTCAATGGCAAAAATCAATGAATATTGTAAATGCACAAACAGTAATTTCTCCGCATTGCAAGGTGCAATTCGAAATTTTTTGCTTTTTCCTGCTCCTCTTAGCATGATAAAGAAGATTCAAAGAGAGCGAGATGCCAGCTCCTTTCATTCAGTCAGTAGCTTCAATCATTTCTGGTATATGAATAACATGATGTTTTTCAATGGCAAAAATCAATGAATATTGTAAATGCACAAACAGTAATTTCTCCGCATTGCAAGGTGCAATTCTGAAATTTTTTGCTTTTTCCTGCTCCTCTTAGCATGATAAAGAAGATTCAAAGAGAGTGAGATGCCAGCTCCTTTCATTCAGTCAGTAGCTTCAATCATTTCTGGACGTTTTTCAATGGCAAAAATCAATGAATATTGTAAATGCACAAACAGTAATTTCTCCGCATTGCAAGGTGCAATTCAGAAATTTTTTGCTTTTTCCTGCTCCTCTTAGCATGATAAAGAAGATTCAAAGAGAGTGAGATGCCAGCTCCTTTCATTCAGTCAGTAGCTTCAAACATTTCTGGTATATGAATAACATGATGTTTTTCCATGGCAAAAATCAATGAATATTGTAAATGCACAAACAGTAATTTCTCCGCATTGCAAGGTGCAATTCTGAAATTTTTTGCTTTTTCCTGCTCCTCTTAGCATGATAAAGAAGATTCAAAGAGAGCGAGATGCCAGCTCCTTTCATTCAGTCAGTAGCTTCAATCATTTCTGGTATATGAATAACATGATGTTTTTCAATGGCAAAAATCAATGAATATTGTAAATGCACAAACAGTAATTTCTCCGCATTGCAAGGTGCAATTCTGAAATTTTTTGCTTTTTCCTGCTCCTCTTAGCATGATAAAGAAGATTCAAAGAGAGTGAGATGCCAGCTCCTTTCATTCAGTCAGTAGCTTCAATCATTTCTGGACGTTTTTCAATGGCAAAAATCAATGAATATTGTAAATGCACAAACAGTAATTTCTCCGCATTGCAAGGTGCAATTCAGAAATTTTTTGCTTTTTCCTGCTCCTCTTAGCATGATAAAGAAGATTCAAAGAGAGTGAGATGCCAGCTCCTTTCATTCAGTCAGTAGCTTCAAACATTTCTGGTATATGAATAACATGATGTTTTTCCATGGCAAAAATCAATGAATATTGTAAATGCACAAACAGTAATTTCTCCGCATTGCAAGGTGCAATTCTGAAATTTTTTGCTTTTTCCTGCTCCTCTTAGCATGATAAAGAAGATTCAAAGAGAGTGAGATGCCAGCTCCTTTCATTCAGTCAGTAGCTTCAAACATTTCTGGTATATGAATAACATGATGTTTTTCAATCACAAAAATCAATGAATATTGTAAATGCACAAACAGTAATTTCTCCGCATTGCAAGGTGCAATTCTGAAATTTTTTGCTTTTTCCTGCTCCTCTTAGCATGATAAAGAAGATTCAAAGAGAGTGAGATGCCAGCTCCTTTCATTCAGCCAGTAGCTTCAATTATCTCTGGACGTTTTTCAATGGCAAAAATCAATGAATATTGTAAATGCACAAACAGTAATTTCTCCGCATTGCAAGGTGCAATTCTGAAATTTTTTGCTTTTTCCTGCTCCTCTTAGCATGATAAAGAAGATTCAAAGAGAGTGAGATGCCAGCTCCTTTCCTTCAGTCAGTAGCTTCAATCATTTCTGGACGTTTTTCAATGGCAAAAATCAATGAATATTGTAAATGCACAAACAGTAATTTCTCCGCATTGCAAAGTGCAATTCTGAAATTTTTTCCTTTTTCCTGCTCCTCATAGCATGATAAAGAAGATTCAAAGAGAGTGAGATGCCAGCTCCTTTCATTCAGTCAGTAGCTTCAATCATTTCTGGTATATGAATAACATGATGATTTTCAATGGCAAAAATCAATGAATATTGTAAATGCACAAACAGTAATTTCTCCGCATTGCAAGGTGCAATTCTGAAATTTTTTGCTTTTTCCTGCTCCTCTTAGCATGATAAAGAAGATTCAAAGAGAGCGAGATGCCAGCTCCTTTCATTCAGTCAGTAGCTTCAATCATTTCTGGTATATGAATAACATGATGTTTTTCAATGGCAAAAATCAATGAATATTGTAAATGCACAAACAGTAATTTCTCCGCATTGCAAGGTGCAATTCTGAAATTTTTTGCTTTTTCCTGCTCCTCTTAGCATGATAAAGAAGATTCAAAGAGAGTGAGATGCCAGCTCCTTTCATTCAGTCAGTAGCTTCAATCTTTTCTGGTATATGAATAACATGATGTTTTTCAATGGCAAAAATCAATGAATATTGTAAATGCACAAACAGTAGTTTCTCCGCATTGCAAGGTGCAATTCTGAAATTTTTTGCTTTTTCCTGCTCCTCTTAGCATGATAAAGAAGATTCAAAGAGAGTGAGATGCCAGCTCCTTTCATTCAGTCAGTAGCTTCAAACATTTCTGGTAGATGAATAACATGATGTTTTTCAATGGCAAAAATCAATGAATATTGTAAATGCACAAACAGTAATTTCTCCGCATTGCAAGGTGCAATTCTGAAATTTTTTGCTTTTTCCTGCTCCTCTTAGCATGATAAAGAAGATTCAAAGAGAGTGAGATGCCAGCTCCTTTCATTCAGTCAGTAGCTTCAATCATTTCTGGACGTTTTTCAATGGCAAAAATCAATGAATATTGTAAATGCACAAACAGTAATTTCTCCGCATTGCAAGGTGCAATTCTGAAATTTTTTGCTTTTTCCTGCTCCTCTTAGCATGATAAAGAACATTCAAAGAGAGTGAGATGCCAGCTCCTTTCATTCAGTCAGTAGCTTCAATCATTTCTGGTATATGAATAACATGATGTTTTTCAATGGCAAAAATCAATGAATTTTTTAAATGCACAAACAGTAATTTCTCCGGATTGCAAGGTGCAATTCTGAAATTTTTTGCTTTTTCCTGCTCCTCTTAGCATGATAAAGAAGATTCGAAGAGAGTGAGATGCCAGCTCCTTTCATTCAGTCAGTAGCTTCAATCATTTCTGGACGTTTTTCAATGGCAAAAATCAATGAATATTGTAAATGCACAAACAGTAATTTCTCCGCATTGCAAGGTGCAATTCTGAAATTTTTTGCTTTTTCCTGCTCCTCTTAGCATGATAAAGAAGATTCAAAGAGAGTGAGATGCCAGCTCCTTTCATTCAGTCAGTAGCTTCAAACATTTCTGGTATATGAATAACATGATGTTTTTCAATGGCAAAAATCAATGAATATTGTAAATGCACAAACAGTAATTTCTCCGCATTGCAAGGTGCAATTCTGAAATTTTTTGCTTTTTCCTGCTCCTCATAGCATGATAAAGAAGATTCAAAGAGAGTGAGATGCCAGCTCCTTTCATTCAGTCAGTAGCTTCAATCATTTCTGGTATATGAATAACATGATGATTTTCAATGGCAAAAATCAATGAATATTGTAAATGCACAAACAGTAATTTCTCCGCATTGCAAGGTGCAATTCTGAAATTTTTTGCTTTTTCCTGCTCCTCTTAGCATGATAAAGAAGATTCAAAGAGAGCGAGATGCCAGCTCCTTTCATTCAGTCAGTAGCTTCAATCATTTCTGGTATATGAATAACATGATGTTTTTCAATGGCAAAAATCAATGAATATTGTAAATGCACAAACAGTAATTTCTCCGCATTGCAAGGTGCAATTCTGAAATTTTTTGCTTTTTCCTGCTCCTCTTAGCATGATAAAGAAGATTCAAAGAGAGTGAGATGCCAGCTCCTTTCATTCAGTCAGTAGCTTCAATCATTTCTGGTATATGAATAACATGATGTTTTTCAATGGCAAAAATCAATGAATATTGTAAATGCACAAACAGTAGTTTCTCCGCATTGCAAGGTGCAATTTTGAAATTTTTTGCTTTTTCCTGCTCCTCTTAGCATGATAAAGAAGATTCAAAGAGAGTGAGATGCCAGCTCCTTTCATTCAGTCAGTAGCTTCAAGCATTTCTGGTAGATGAATAACATGATGTTTTTCAATGGCAAAAATCAATGAATATTGTAAATGCACAAAGAGTAATTTCTCCGCATTGCAAGGTGCAATTCTGAAATTTTTTGCTTTTTCCTGCTTCTCTTAGCATGATAAAGAAGATTCAAAGAGAGTGAGATGCCAGCTCCTTTCATTCAGTCAGTAGCTTCAATCATTTCTGGACGTTTTTCAATGGCAAAAATCAATGAATATTGTAAATGCACAAACAGTAATTTCTCCGCATTGCAAGGTGCAATTCGGAAATTTTTTGCTTTTTCCTGCTCCTCTTAGCATGATAAAGAACATTCAAAGAGATTGAGATGCCAGCTCCTTTCATTCAGTCAGTAGCTTCAATCATTTCTGGTATATGAATAACATGATGTTTTTCAATGGCAAAAATCAATGAATTTTTTAAATGCACAAACAGTAATTTCTCCGCATTGCAAGGTGCAATTCTGAAATTTTTTGCTTTTTCCTGCTCCTCTTAGCATGATAAAGAAGATTCGAAGAGAGTGAGATGCCAACTCCTTTCATTCAGTCAGTAGCTTCAATCATTTCTGGACGTTTTTCAATGGCAAAAATCAATGAATATTGTAAATGCACAAACAGTAATTTCTCCGCATTGCAAGGTGCAATTCTGAAATTTTTTGCTTTTTCCTGCTCCTCTTAGCATGATAAAGAAGATTCAAAGAGAGTGAGATGCCAGCTCCTTTCATTCAGTCAGTAGCTTCAAACATTTCTGGTATATGAATAACATGATGTTTTTCAATGGCAAAAATCAATGAATATTGTAAATGCACAAACAGTAATTTCTCCGCATTGCAAGGTGCAATTCTGAAATTTTTTGCTTTTTCCTGCTCCTCTTAGCATGATAAAGAAGATTCAAAGAGAGTGAGATGACAGCTCCTTTCATTCAGTCAGTAGCTTCAATCATTTCTGGACGTTTTTCAATGGCAAAAATCAATGAATATTGTAAATGCACAAACAGTAATTTCTCCGCATTGCAAGGTGCAATTCTGAAATTTTTTGCTTTTTCCTGCTCCTCTTAGCATGATAAAGAAGATTCAAAGAGAGTGAGATGCCAGCTCCTTTCATTCAGTCAGTAGCTTTAATCATTTCTGGACGTTTTTCAATGGCAAAAATCAATGAATATTGTAAATGCACAAACAGTAATTTCTCCGCATTGCAAGGTGTAATTCTGAAATTTTTTGCTTTTTCCTGCTCCTCTTAGCATGATTAATAAGATTCAAAGAGAGTGAGATGCCAGCTCCTTTCATTCAGTCAGTAGCTTCAATCATTTCTGGTATATGAATAACATGATGTTATTCAATGGCAAAAATCAATGAATATTGTAAATGCACAAACAGTAATTTCTCCGCATTGCAAGGTGCAATTCTGAAATTTTTTGCTTTTTCCTGCTCCTCTTAGCATGATAAAGAAGATTCAAAGAGAGTGAGGTGCCAGCTCCTTTCATTCAGTCAGTAGCTTCAATCATTTCTGGATGTTTTTCAATGGCAAAAATCAATGAATATTGTAAATGCACAAACAGTAATTTCTCCGCATTGCAAGGTGCAATTCTGAAATTTTTTGCTTTTTCCTGCTCCTCTTAGCATGATAAAGAAGATTCAAAGAGAGTGAGATGCCAGCTCCTTTCATTCAGTCAGTAGCTTCAATCATTTCTGGTATATGAATAACATGATGTTTTTCAATGGCAAAAATCAATGAATTTTGTAAATGCACAAACAGTAATTTCTCCGCATTGCAAGGTGCAATTCTGAAATTTTTTGCTTTTTCCTGCTCCTCTTAGCATGATAAAGAAGATTCAAAGAGAGTGAGATGCCAGCTCCTTTCATTCAGTCAGTAGCTTCAATCATTTCTGGACGTTTTTCAATGGCAAAAATCAATGAATATTGTAAATGCACAAACAGTAATTTCTCCGCATTGCAAGGTGCAATTCTGAAATTTTTTGCTTTTTCCTGCTCCTCTTAGCATGATAAAGAAGATTCAAAGAGAGTGAGATGCCAGCTCCTTTCATTCAGTCAGTAGCTTCAATCATTTCTGGTATATGAATAACATGATGATTTTCAATGGCAAAAATCAATGAATATTGTAAATGCACAAACAGTAATTTCTCCGCATTGCAAGGTGCAATTCTGAAATTTTTTGCTTTTTCCTGCTCCTCTTAGCATGATAAAGAAGATTCAAAGAGAGCGAGATGCCAGCTCCTTTCATTCAGTCAGTAGCTTCAATCATTTCTGGTATATGAATAACATGATGTTTTTCAATGGCAAAAATCAATGAATATTGTAAATGCACAAACAGTAATTTCTCCGCATTGCAAGGTGCAATTCTGAAATTTTTTGCTTTTTCCTGCTCCTCTTAGCATGATAAAGAAGATTCAAAGAGAGTGAGATGCCAGCTCCTTTCATTCAGTCAGTAGCTTCAATCATTTCTGGACGTTTTTCAATGGCAAAAATCAATGAATATTGTAAATGCACAAACAGTAATTTCTCCGCATTGCAAGGTGCAATTCAGAAATTTTTTGCTTTTTCCTGCTCCTCTTAGCATGATAAAGAAGATTCAAAGAGAGTGAGATGCCAGCTCCTTTCATTCAGTCAGTAGCTTCAAACATTTCTGGTATATGAATAACATGATGTTTTTCCATGGCAAAAATCAATGAATATTGTAAATGCACAAACAGTAATTTCTCCGCATTGCAAGGTGCAATTCTGAAATTTTTTGCTTTTTCCTGCTCCTCTTAGCATGATAAAGAAGATTCAAAGAGAGTGAGATGCCAGCTCCTTTCATTCAGTCAGTAGCTTCAAACATTTCTGGTATATGAATAACATGATGTTTTTCAATCACAAAAATCAATGAATATTGTAAATGCACAAACAGTAATTTCTCCGCATTGCAAGGTGCAATTCTGAAATTTTTTGCTTTTTCCTGCTCCTCTTAGCATGATAAAGAAGATTCAAAGAGAGTGAGATGCCAGCTCCTTTCATTCAGCCAGTAGCTTCAATTATTTCTGGACGTTTTTCAATGGCAAAAATCAATGAATATTGTAAATGCACAAACAGTAATTTCTCCGCATTGCAAGGTGCAATTCTGAAATTTTTTGCTTTTTCCTGCTCCTCTTAGCATGATAAAGAAGATTCAAAGAGAGTGAGATGCCAGCTCCTTTCCTTCAGTCAGTAGCTTCAATCATTTCTGGACGTTTTTCAATGGCAAAAATCAATGAATATTGTAAATGCACAAACAGTAATTTCTCCGCATTGCAAAGTGCAATTCTGAAATTTTTTGCTTTTTCCTGCTCCTCATAGCATGATAAAGAAGATTCAAAGAGAGTGAGATGCCAGCTCCTTTCATTCAGTCAGTAGCTTCAATCATTTCTGGTATATGAATAACATGATGATTTTCAATGGCAAAAATCAATGAATATTGTAAATGCACAAACAGTAATTTCTCCGCATTGCAAGGTGCAATTCTGAAATTTTTTGCTTTTTCCTGCTCCTCTTAGCATGATAAAGAAGATTCAAAGAGAGCGAGATGCCAGCTCCTTTCATTCAGTCAGTAGCTTCAATCATTTCTGGTATATGAATAACATGATGTTTTTCAATGGCAAAAATCAATGAATATTGTAAATGCACAAACAGTAATTTCTCCGCATTGCAAGGTGCAATTCTGAAATTTTTTGCTTTTTCCTGCTCCTCTTAGCATGATAAAGAAGATTCAAAGAGAGTGAGATGCCAGCTCCTTTCATTCAGTCAGTAGCTTCAATCATTTCTGGTATATGAATAACATGATGTTTTTCAATGGCAAAAATCAATGAATATTGTAAATGCACAAACAGTAGTTTCTCCGCATTGCAAGGTGCAATTCTGAAATTTTTTGCTTTTTCCTGCTCCTCTTAGCATGATAAAGAAGATTCAAAGAGAGTGAGATGCCAGCTCCTTTCATTCAGTCAGTAGCTTCAAACATTTCTGGTAGATGAATAACATGATGTTTTTCAATGGCAAAAATCAATGAATATTGTAAATGCACAAACAGTAATTTCTCCGCATTGCAAGGTGCAATTCTGAAATTTTTTGCTTTTTCCTGCTCCTCTTAGCATGATAAAGAAGATTCAAAGAGAGTGAGATGCCAGCTCCTTTCATTCAGTCAGTAGCTTCAATCATTTCTGGACGTTTTTCAATGGCAAAAATCAATGAATATTGTAAATGCACAAACAGTAATTTCTCCGCATTGCAAGGTGCAATTCTGAAATTTTTTGCTTTTTCCTGCTCCTCTTAGCATGATAAAGAAGATTCAAAGAGAGTGAGATGCCAGCTCCTTTCATTCAGTCAGTAGCTTCAAACATTTCTGGTATATGAATAACATGATGTTTTTCAATGGCAAAAATCAATGAATATTGTAAATGCACAAACAGTAATTTCTCCGCATTGCAAGGTGCAATTCTGAAATTTTTTGCTTTTTCCTGCTCCTCTTAGCATGATAAAGAAGATTCAAAGAGAGCGAGATGCCAGCTCCTTTCATTCAGTCAGTAGCTTCAATCATTTCTGGTATATGAATAACATGATGTTTTTCAATGGCAAAAATCAATGAATATTGTAAATGCACAAACAGTAATTTCTCCGCATTGCAAGGTGCAATTCTGAAATTTTTTGCTTTTTCCTGCTCCTCTTAGCATGATAAAGAAGATTCAAAGAGAGTGAGATGCCAGCTCCTTTCATTCAGTCAGTAGCTTCAATCATTTCTGGTATATGAATAACATGATGTTTTTCAATGGCAAAAATCAATGAATATTGTAAATGCACAAACAGTAGTTTCTCCGCATTGCAAGGTGCAATTCTGAAATTTTTTGCTTTTTCCTGCTCCTCTTAGCATGATAAAGAAGATTCAAAGAGAGTGAGATGCCAGCTCCTTTCATTCAGTCAGTAGCTTCAAACATTTCTGGTAGATGAATAACATGATGTTTTTCAATGGCAAAAATCAATGAATATTGTAAATGCACAAACAGTAATTTCTCCGCATTGCAAGGTGCAATTCTGAAATTTTTTGCTTTTTCCTGCTCCTCTTAGCATGATAAAGAAGATTCAAAGAGAGTGAGATGCCAGCTCCTTTCATTCAGTCAGTAGCTTCAATCATTTCTGGACGTTTTTCAATGGCAAAAATCAATGAATATTGTAAATGCACAAACAGTAATTTCTCCGCATTGCAAGGTGCAATTCGGAAATTTTTTGCTTTTTCCTGCTCCTCTTAGCATGATAAAGAACATTCAAAGAGAGTGAGATGCCAGCTCCTTTCATTCAGTCAGTAGCTTCAATCATTTCTGGTATATGAATAACATGATGTTTTTCAATGGCAAAAATCAATGAATTTTTTAAATGCACAAACAGTAATTTCTCCGCATTGCAAGGTGCAATTCTGAAATTTTTTGCTTTTTCCTGCTCCTCTTAGCATGATAAAGAAGATTCGAAGAGAGTGAGATGCCAGCTCCTTTCATTCAGTCAGTAGCTTCAATCATTTCTGGACGTTTTTCAATGGCAAAAATCAATGAATATTGTAAATGCACAAACAGTAATTTCTCCGCATTGCAAGGTGCAATTCTGAAATTTTTTGCTTTTTCCTGCTCCTCTTAGCATGATAAAGAAGATTCAAAGAGAGTGAGATGCCAGCTCCTTTCATTCAGTCAGTAGCTTCAAACATTTCTGGTATATGAATAACATGATGTTTTTCAATGGCAAAAATCAATGAATATTGTAAATGCACAAACAGTAATTTCTCCGCATTGCAAGGTGCAATTCTGAAATTTTTTGCTTTTTCCTGCTCCTCTTAGCATGATAAAGAAGATTCAAAGAGAGTGAGATGCCAGCTCCTTTCATTCAGTCAGTAGCTTCAATCATTTCTGGACGTTTTTCAATGGCAAAAATCAATGAATATTGTAAATGCACAAACAGTAATTTCTCCGCATTGCAAGGTGCAATTCTGAAATTTTTTGCTTTTTCCTGCTCCTCTTAGCATGATAAAGAAGATTCAAAGAGAGTGAGATGCCAGCTCCTTTCATTCAGTCAGTAGCTTTAATCATTTCTGGACGTTTTTCAATGGCAAAAATCAATGAATATTGTAAATGCACAAACAGTAATTTCTCCGCATTGCAAGGTGTAATTCTGAAATTTTTTGCTTTTTCCTGCTCCTCTTAGCATGATTAATAAGATTCAAAGAGAGTGAGATGCCAGCTCCTTTCATTCAGTCAGTAGCTTCAAACATTTCTGGTATATGAATAACATGATGTTTTTCAATGGCAAAAATCAATGAATATTGTAAATGCACAAACAGTAATTTCTCCGCATTGCAAGGTGCAATTCTGAAATTTTTTGCTTTTTCCTGCTCCTCATAGCATGATAAAGAAGATTCAAAGAGAGTGAGATGCCAGCTCCTTTCATTCAGTCAGTAGCTTCAATCATTTCTGGTATATGAATAACATGATGATTTTCAATGGCAAAAATCAATGAATATTGTAAATGCACAAACAGTAATTTCTCCGCATTGCAAGGTGCAATTCTGAAATTTTTTGCTTTTTCCTGCTCCTCTTAGCATGATAAAGAAGATTCAAAGAGAGCGAGATGCCAGCTCCTTTCATTCAGTCAGTAGCTTCAATCATTTCTGGTATATGAATAACATGATGTTTTTCAATGGCAAAAATCAATGAATATTGTAAATGCACAAACAGTAATTTCTCCGCATTGCAAGGTGCAATTCTGAAATTTTTTGCTTTTTCCTGCTCCTCTTAGCATGATAAAGAAGATTCAAAGAGAGTGAGATGCCAGCTCCTTTCATTCAGTCAGTAGCTTCAATCATTTCTGGTATATGAATAACATGATGTTTTTCAATGGCAAAAATCAATGAATATTGTAAATGCACAAACAGTAGTTTCTCCGCATTGCAAGGTGCAATTCTGAAATTTTTTGCTTTTTCCTGCTCCTCTTAGCATGATAAAGAAGATTCAAAGAGAGTGAGATGCCAGCTCCTTTCATTCAGTCAGTAGCTTCAAGCATTTCTGGTAGATGAATAACATGATGTTTTTCAATGGCAAAAATCAATGAATATTGTAAATGCACAAAGAGTAATTTCTCCGCATTGCAAGGTGCAATTCTGAAATTTTTTGCTTTTTCCTGCTTCTCTTAGCATGATAAAGAAGATTTAAAGAGAGTGAGATGCCAGCTCCTTTCATTCAGTCAGTAGCTTCAATCATTTCTGGACGTTTTTCAATGGCAAAAATCAATGAATATTGTAAATGCACAAACAGTAATTTCTCCGCATTGCAAGGTGCAATTCGGAAATTTTTTGCTTTTTCCTGCTCCTCTTAGCATGATAAAGAACATTCAAAGAGAGTGAGATGCCAGCTCCATTCATTCAGTCAGTAGCTTCAATCATTTCTGGTATATGAATAACATGATGTTTTTCAATGGCAAAAATCAATGAATTTTTTAAATGCATAAACAGTAATTTCTCCGCATTGCAAGGTGCAATTCTGAAATTTTTTGCTTTTTCCTGCTCCTCTTAGCATGATAAAGAAGATTCGAAGAGAGTGAGATGCCAGCTCCTTTCATTCAGTCAGTAGCTTCAATCATTTCTGGACGTTTTTCAATGGCAAAAATCAATGAATATTGTAAATGCACAAACAGTAATTTCTCCGCATTGCAAGGTGCAATTCTGAAATTTTTTGCTTTTTCCTGCTCCTCTTAGCATGATAAAGAAGATTCAAAGAGAGTGAGATGCCAGCTCCTTTCATTCAGTCAGTAGCTTCAAACATTTCTGGTATATGAATAACATGATGTTTTTCAATGGCAAAAATCAATGAATATTGTAAATGCACAAACAGTAATTTCTCCGCATTGCAAGGTGCAATTCTGAAATTTTTTGCTTTTTCCTGCTCCTCTTAGCATGATAAAGAAGATTCAAAGAGAGTGAGATGCCAGCTCCTTTCATTCAGTCAGTAGCTTCAATCATTTCTGGTATATGAATAACATGATGTTTTTCAATGGCAAAAATCAATGAATATTGTAAATGCACAAACAGTAGTTTCTCCGCATTGCAAGGTGCAATTCTGAAATTTTTTGCTTTTTCCTGCTCCTCTTAGCATGATAAAGAAGATTCAAAGAGAGTGAGATGCCAGCTCCTTTCATTCAGTCAGTAGCTTCAATCATTTCTGGACGTTTTTCAATGGCAAAAATCAATGAATATTGTAAATGCACAAACAGTAATTTCTCCGCATTGCAAGGTGCAATTCTGAAATTTTTTGCTTTTTCCTGCTCCTCTTAGCATGATAAAGAAGATTCAAAGAGAGTGAGATGCCAGCTCCTTTCATTCAGTCAGTAGCTTTAATCATTTCTGGACGTTTTTCAATGGCAAAAATCAATGAATATTGTAAATGCACAAACAGTAATTTCTCCGCATTGCAAGGTGTAATTCTGAAATTTTTTGCTTTTTCCTGCTCCTCTTAGCATGATTAATAAGATTCAAAGAGAGTGAGATGCCAGCTCCTTTCATTCAGTCAGTAGCTTCAAACATTTCTGGTATATGAATAACATGATGTTTTTCAATGGCAAAAATCAATGAATATTGTAAATGCACAAACAGTAATTTCTCCGCATTGCAAGGTGCAATTCTGAAATTTTTTGCTTTTTCCTGCTCCTCATAGCATGATAAAGAAGATTCAAAGAGAGTGAGATGCCAGCTCCTTTCATTCAGTCAGTAGCTTCAATCATTTCTGGTATATGAATAACATGATGATTTTCAATGGCAAAAATCAATGAATATTGTAAATGCACAAACAGTAATTTCTCCGCATTGCAAGGTGCAATTCTGAAATTTTTTGCTTTTTCCTGCTCCTCTTAGCATGATAAAGAAGATTCAAAGAGAGCGAGATGCCAGCTCCTTTCATTCAGTCAGTAGCTTCAATCATTTCTGGTATATGAATAACATGATGTTTTTCAATGGCAAAAATCAATGAATATTGTAAATGCACAAACAGTAATTTCTCCGCATTGCAAGGTGCAATTCTGAAATTTTTTGCTTTTTCCTGCTCCTCTTAGCATGATAAAGAAGATTCAAAGAGAGTGAGATGCCAGCTCCTTTCATTCAGTCAGTAGCTTCAATCATTTCTGGTATATGAATAACATGATGTTTTTCAATGGCAAAAATCAATGAATATTGTAAATGCACAAACAGTAGTTTCTCCGCATTGCAAGGTGCAATTCTGAAATTTTTTGCTTTTTCCTGCTCCTTTTAGCATGATAAAGAAGATTCAAAGAGAGTGAGATGCCAGCTCCTTTCATTCAGTCAGTAGCTTCAAGCATTTCTGGTAGATGAATAACATGATGTTTTTCAATGGCAAAAATCAATGAATATTGTAAATGCACAAAGAGTAATTTCTCCGCATTGCAAGGTGCAATTCTGAAATTTTTTGCTTTTTCCTGCTTCTCTTAGCATGATAAAGAAGATTTAAAGAGAGTGAGATGCCAGCTCCTTTCATTCAGTCAGTAGCTTCAATCATTTCTGGACGTTTTTCAATGGCAAAAATCAATGAATATTGTAAATGCACAAACAGTAATTTCTCCGCATTGCAAGGTGCAATTCGGAAATTTTTTGCTTTTTCCTGCTCCTCTTAGCATGATAAAGAACATTCAAAGAGAGTGAGATGCCAGCTCCTTTCATTCAGTCAGTAGCTTCAATCATTTCTGGTATATGAATAACATGATGTTTTTCAATGGCAAAAATCAATGAATTTTTTAAATGCACAAACAGTAATTTCTCCGCATTGCAAGGTGCAATTCTGAAATTTTTTGCTTTTTCCTGCTCCTCTTAGCATGATAAAGAAGATTCGAAGAGAGTGAGATGCCAGCTCCTTTCATTCAGTCAGTAGCTTCAATCATTTCTGGACGTTTTTCAATGGCAAAAATCAATGAATATTGTAAATGCACAAACAGTAATTTCTCCGCATTGCAAGGTGCAATTCTGAAATTTTTTGCTTTTTCCTGCTCCTCTTAGCATGATAAAGAAGATTCAAAGAGAGTGAGATGCCAGCTCCTTTCATTCAGTCAGTAGCTTCAAACATTTCTGGTATATGAATAACATGATGTTTTTCAATGGCAAAAATCAATGAATATTGTAAATGCACAAACATTAATTTCTCCGCATTGCAAGGTGCAATTCTGAAATTTTTTGCTTTTTCCTGCTCCTCTTAGCATGATAAAGAAGATTCAAAGAGAGTGAGATGCCAGCTCCTTTCATTCAGTCAGTAGCTTCAATCATTTCTGGACGTTTTTCAATGGCAAAAATCAATGAATATTGTAAATGCACAAACAGTAATTTCTCCGCATTGCAAGGTGCAATTCTGAAATTTTTTGCTTTTTCCTGCTCCTCTTAGCATGATAAAGAAGATTCAAAGAGAGTGAGATGCCAGCTCCTTTCATTCAGTCAGTAGCTTTAATCATTTCTGGACGTTTTTCAATGGCAAAAATCAATGAATATTGTAAATGCACAAACAGTAATTTCTCCGCATTGCAAGGTGTAATTCTGAAATTTTTTGCTTTTTCCTGCTCCTCTTAGCATGATTAATAAGATTCAAAGAGAGTGAGATGCCAGCTCCTTTCATTCAGTCAGTAGCTTCAATCATTTCTGGTATATGAATAACATGATGTTATTCAATGGCAAAAATCAATGAATATTGTAAATGCACAAACAGTAATTTCTCCGCATTGCAAGGTGCAATTCTGAAATTTTTTTGCTTTTTCCTGCTCCTCTTAGCATGATAAAGAAGATTCAAAGAGAGTGAGATGCCAGCTCCTTTCATTCAGTCAGTAGCTTCAATCATTTCTGGACGTTTTTCAATGGCAAAAATCAATGAATATTGTAAATGCACAAACAGTAATTTCTCCGCATTGCAAGGTGCAATTCTGAAATTTTTTGCTTTTTCCTGCTCCTCTTAGCATGATAAAGAAGATTCAAAGAGAGTGAGATGCCAGCTCCTTTCATTCAGTCAGTAGCTTCAATCATTTCTGGACGTTTTTCAATGGCAAAAATCAATGAATATTGTAAATGCAGAAACAGTAATTTCTCCGCATTGCAAGGTGCAATTCTGAAATTTTTTGCCTTTTCCTGCTCCTCTTAGCATGATAAAGACGATTCAAAGAGAGTGAGATGCCAGCTCCTTTCATTCAGTCAGTAGCTTCAAACATTTCTGGTATATGAATAACTTGATGTTTTTCAATGGCAAAAATCAATGAATATTGTAAATGCACAAACAGTAATTTCTCCGCATTGCAAGGTGCAATTCTGAAATTTTTTGCTTTTTCCTGCTCCTCTTAGCATGATAAAGAAGATTCAAAGAGAGTGAGATGCCAGCTCCTTTCATTCAGTCAGTAGCTTCAATCATTTCTGGATGTTTTTCAATGGCAAAAATCAATGAATATTGTAAATGCACAAACAGTAATTTCTCCGCATTGCAAGGTGCAATTCTGAAATTTTTTGCTTTTTCCTGCTCCTCTTAGCATGATAAAGAAGATTCAAAGAGAGTGAGATGCCAGCTCCTTTCATTCAGTCAGTAGCTTCAATCATTTCTGGTATATGAATAACATGATGTTTTTCAATGGCAAAAATCAATGAATATTGTAAATGCACAAACAGTAATTTCTCCGCATTGCAAGGTGCAATTCTGAAATTTTTTGCTTTTTCCTGCTCCTCTTAGCATGATAAAGAAGATTCAAAGAGAGTGAGATGCCAGCTCCTTTCATTCAGTCAGTAGCTTTAATCATTTCTGGACGTTTTTCAATGGCAAAAATCAATGAATATTGTAAATGCACAAACAGTAATTTCTCCGCATTGCAAGGTGTAATTCTGAAATTTTTTGCTTTTTCCTGCTCCTCTTAGCATGATTAATAAGATTCAAAGAGAGTGAGATGCCAGCTCCTTTCATTCAGTCAGTAGCTTCAATCATTTCTGGTATATGAATAACATGATGTTATTCAATGGCAAAAATCAATGAATATTGTAAATGCACAAACAGTAATTTCTCCGCATTGCAAGGTGCAATTCTGAAATTTTTTTGCTTTTTCCTGCTCCTCTTAGCATGATAAAGAAGATTCAAAGAGAGTGAGATGCCAGCTCCTTTCATTCAGTCAGTAGCTTCAATCATTTCTGGACGTTTTTCAATGGCAAAAATCAATGAATATTGTAAATGCACTAACAGTAATTTCTCCGCATTGCAAGGTGCAATTCTGAAATTTTTTGCCTTTTCCTGCTCCTCTTAGCATGATAAAGAAGATTCAAAGAGAGTGAGATGCCAGCTCCTTTCATTCAGTCAGTAGCTTCAAACATTTCTGGTATATGAATAACGATGTTTTTCAATGGCAAAAATCAATGAATATTGTAAATGCACAAACAGTAATTTCTCCGCATTGCAAGGTGCAATTCTGAAATTTTTTGCTTTTTCCTGCTCCTCTTAGCATGATAAAGAAGATTCAAAGAGAGTGAGATGCCAGCTCCTTTCATTCAGTCAGTAGCTTCAATCATTTCTGGATGTTTTTCAATGGCAAAAATCAATGAATATTGTAAATGCACAAACAGTAATTTCTCCGCATTGCAAGGTGCAATTCTGAAATTTTTTGCTTTTTCCTGCTCCTCTTAGCATGATAAAGAAGATTCAAAGAGAGTGAGATGCCAGCTCCTTTCATTCAGTCAGTAGCTTCAATCATTTCTGGTATATGAATAACATGATGTTTTTCAATTTCAAAAATCAATGAATATTGTAAATGCACAAACAGTAATTTCTCCGCATTGCAAGGTGCAATTCTGAAATTTTTTGCTTTTTCCTGCTCCTCTTAGCATGATAAAGAAGATTCAAAGAGAGTGAGATGCCAGCTCCTTTCATTCAGTCAGTAGCTTCAATCATTTCTGGACGTTTTCAATGGCAAAAATCAATGAATATTGTAAATGCACAAACAGTAATTTCTCCGCATTGCAAGGTGCAATTCTGAAATTTTTTGCTTTTTCCTGCTCCTCTTAGCATGATAAAGAAGATTCAAAGAGAGTGAGATGCCAGCTCCTTTCATTCAGTCAGTAGCTTCAATCATTTCTGGTATATGAATAACATGATGTTTTTCAATGGCAAAAATCAATGAATATTGTAAATGCACAAACAGTAATTTCTCCGCATTGCAAGGTGCAATTCTGAAATTTTTTGCTTTTTCCTGCTCCTCTTAGCATGATAAAGAAGATTCAAAGAGAGTGAGATGCCAGCTCCTTTCATTCAGCCAGTAGCTTCAATTATTTCTGGACGTTTTTCAATGGCAAAAATCAATGAATATTGTAAATGCACAAACAGTAATTTCTCCGCATTGCAAGGTGCAATTCTGAAATTTTTTGCTTTTTCCTGCTCCTCTTAGCATGATAAAGAAGATTCAAAGAGAGTGAGATGCCAGCTCCTTTCCTTCAGTCAGTAGCTTCAATCATTTCTGGACGTTTTTCAATGGCAAAAATCAATGAATATTGTAAATGCACAAACAGTAATTTCTCCGCATTGCAAAGTGCAATTCTGAAATTTTTTGCTTTTTCCTGCTCCTCATAGCATGATAAAGAAGATTCAAAGAGAGTGAGATGCCAGCTCCTTTCATTCAGTCAGTAGCTTCAATCATTTCTGGTATATGAATAACATGATGATTTTCAATGGCAAAAATCAATGAATATTGTAAATGCACAAACAGTAATTTCTCCGCATTGCAAGGTGCAATTCTGAAATTTTTTGCTTTTTCCTGCTCCTCTTAGCATGATAAAGAAGATTCAAAGAGAGCGAGATGCCAGCTCCTTTCATTCAGTCAGTAGCTTCAATCATTTCTGGTATATGAATAACATGATGTTTTTCAATGGCAAAAATCAATGAATATTGTAAATGCACAAACAGTAATTTCTCCGCATTGCAAGGTGCAATTCTGAAATTTTTTGCTTTTTCCTGCTCCTCTTAGCATGATAAAGAAGATTCAAAGAGAGTGAGATGCCAGCTCCTTTCATTCAGTCAGTAGCTTCAATCATTTCTGGTATATGAATAACATGATGTTTTTCAATGGCAAAAATCAATGAATATTGTAAATGCACAAACAGTAGTTTCTCCGCATTGCAAGGTGCAATTCTGAAATTTTTTGCTTTTTCCTGCTCCTCTTAGCATGATAAAGAAGATTCAAAGAGAGTGAGATGCCAGCTCCTTTCATTCAGTCAGTAGCTTCAAACATTTCTGGTAGATGAATAACATGATGTTTTTCAATGGCAAAAATCAATGAATATTGTAAATGCACAAACAGTAATTTCTCCGCATTGCAAGGTGCAATTCTGAAATTTTTTGCTTTTTCCTGCTCCTCTTAGCATGATAAAGAAGATTCAAAGAGAGTGAGATGCCAGCTCCTTTCATTCAGTCAGTAGCTTCAATCATTTCTGGACGTTTTTCAATGGCAAAAATCAATGAATATTGTAAATGCACAAACAGTAATTTCTCCGCATTGCAAGGTGCAATTCTGAAATTTTTTGCTTTTTCCTGCTCCTCTTAGCATGATAAAGAACATTCAAAGAGAGTGAGATGCCAGCTCCTTTCCTTCAGTCAGTAGCTTCAATCATTTCTGGTATATGAATAACATGATGTTTTTCAATGGCAAAAATCAATGAATTTTTTAAATGCACAAACAGTAATTTCTCCGCATTGCAAGGTGCAATTCTGAAATTTTTTGCTTTTTCCTGCTCCTCTTAGCATGATAAAGAAGATTCGAAGAGAGTGAGATGCCAGCTCCTTTCATTCAGTCAGTAGCTTCAATCATTTCTGGACGTTTTTCAATGGCAAAAATCAATGAATATTGTAAATGCACAAACAGTAATTTCTCCGCATTGCAAGGTGCAATTCTGAAATTTTTTGCTTTTTCCTGCTCCTCTTAGCATGATAAAGAAGATTCAAAGAGAGTGAGATGCCAGCTCCTTTCATTCAGTCAGTAGCTTCAAACATTTCTGGTATATGAATAACATGATGTTTTTCAAAGGCAAAAATCAATGAATATTGTAAATGCACAAACAGTAATTTCTCCGCATTGCAAGGTGCAATTCTGAAATTTTTTGCTTTTTCCTGCTCCTCATAGCATGATAAAGAAGATTCAAAGAGAGTGAGATGCCAGCTCCTTTCATTCAGTCAGTAGCTTCAATCATTTCTGGTATATGAATAACATGATGATTTTCAATGGCAAAAATCAATGAATATTGTAAATGCACAAACAGTAATTTCTCCGCATTGCAAGGTGCAATTCTGAAATTTTTTGCTTTTTCCTGCTCCTCTTAGCATGATAAAGAAGATTCAAAGAGAGCGAGATGCCAGCTCCTTTCATTCAGTCAGTAGCTTCAATCATTTCTGGTATATGAATAACATGATGTTTTTCAATGGCAAAAATCAATGAATATTGTAAATGCACAAACAGTAATTTCTCCGCATTGCAAGGTGCAATTCTGAAATTTTTTGCTTTTTCCTGCTCCTCTTAGCATGATAAAGAAGATTCAAAGAGAGTGAGATGCCAGCTCCTTTCATTCAGTCAGTAGCTTCAATCATTTCTGGTATATGAATAACATGATGTTTTTCAATGGCAAAAATCAATGAATATTGTAAATGCACAAACAGTAGTTTCTCCGCATTGCAAGGTGCAATTCTGAAATTTTTTGCTTTTTCCTGCTCCTCTTAGCATGATAAAGAAGATTCAAAGAGAGTGAGATGCCAGCTCCTTTCATTCAGTCAGTAGCTTCAAGCATTTCTGGTAGATGAATAACATGATGTTTTTCAATGGCAAAAATCAATGAATATTGTAAATGCACAAAGAGTAATTTCTCCGCATTGCAAGGTGCAATTCTGAAATTTTTTGCTTTTTCCTGCTTCTCTTAGCATGATAAAGAAGATTTAAAGAGAGTGAGATGCCAGCTCCTTTCATTCAGTCAGTAGCTTCAATCATTTCTGGACGTTTTTCAATGGCAAAAATCAATGAATATTGTAAATGCACAAACAGTAATTTCTCCGCATTGCAAGGTGCAATTCGGAAATTTTTTGCTTTTTCCTGCTCCTCTTAGCATGATATAGAACATTCAAAGAGAGTGAGATGCCAGCTCCTTTCATTCAGTCAGTAGCTTCAATCATTTCTGGTATATGAATAACATGATGTTTTTCAATGGCAAAAATCAATGAAGTTTTTAAATGCACAAACAGTAATTTCTCCGCATTGCAAGGTGCAATTCTGAAATTTTTTGCTTTTTCCTGCTCCTCTTAGCATGATAAAGAAGATTCGAAGAGAGTGAGATGCCAGCTCCTTTCATTCAGTCAGTAGCTTCAATCATTTCTGGACGTTTTTCAATGGCAAAAATCAATGAATATTGTAAATGCACAAACAGTAATTTCTCCGCATTGCAAGGTGCAATTCTGAAATTTTTTGCTTTTTCCTGCTCCTCTTAGCATGATAAAGAAGATTCAAAGAGAGTGAGATGCCAGCTCCTTTCATTCAGTCAGTAGCTTCAAACATTTCTGGTATATGAATAACATGATGTTTTTCAATGGCAAAAATCAATGAATATTGTAAATGCACAAACAGTAATTTCTCCGCATTGCAAGGTGCAATTCTGAAATTTTTTGCTTTTTCCTGCTCCTCTTAGCATGATAAAGAAGATTCAAAGAGAGTGAGATGCCAGCTCCTTTCATTCAGTCAGTAGCTTCAATCATTTCTGGACGTTTTTCAATGGCAAAAATCAATGAATATTGTAAATGCACAAACATTAATTTCTCCGCATTGCAAGGTGCAATTCTGAAATTTTTTGCTTTTTCCTGCTCCTCTTAGCATGATAAAGAAGATTCAAAGAGAGTGAGATGCCAGCTCCTTTCATTCAGTCAGTAGCTTTAATCATTTCTGGACGTTTTTCAATGGCAAAAATCAATGAATATTGTAAATGCACAAACAGTAATTTCTCCGCATTGCAAGGTGTAATTCTGAAATTTTTTGCTTTTTCCTGCTCCTCTTAGCATGATTAATAAGATTCAAAGAGAGTGAGATGCCAGCTCCTTTCATTCAGTCAGTAGCTTCAATCATTTCTGGTATATGAATAACATGATGTTATTCAATGGCAAAAATCAATGAATATTGTAAATGCACAAACAGTAATTTCTCCGCATTGCAAGGTGCAATTCTGAAATTTTTTTGCTTTTTCCTGCTCCTCTTAGCATGATAAAGAAGATTCAAAGAGAGTGAGATGCCAGCTCCTTTCATTCAGTCAGTAGCTTCAATCATTTCTGGACGTTTTTCAATGGCAAAAATCAATGAATATTGTAAATGCACAAACAGTAATTTCTCCGCATTGCAAGGTGCAATTCTGAAATTTTTTGCTTTTTCCTGCTCATCTTAGCATGATAAAGAAGATTCAAAGAGAGTGAGATGCCAGCTCCTTTCATTCAGTCAGTAGCTTCAATCATTTCTGGACGTTTTTCAATGGCAAAAATCAATGAATATTGTAAATGCAGAAACAGTAATTTCTCCGCATTGCAAGGTGCAATTCTGAAATTTTTTGCCTTTTCCTGCTCCTCTTAGCATGATAAAGACGATTCAAAGAGAGTGAGATGCCAGCTCCTTTCATTCAGTCAGTAGCTTCAAACATTTCTGGTATATGAATAACTTGATGTTTTTCAATGGCAAAAATCAATGAATATTGTAAATGCACAAACAGTAATTTCTCCGCATTGCAAGGTGCAATTCTGAAATTTTTTGCTTTTTCCTGCTCCTCTTAGCATGATAAAGAAGATTCAAAGAGAGTGAGATGCCAGCTCCTTTCATTCAGTCAGTAGCTTCAATCATTTCTGGATGTTTTTCAATGGCAAAAATCAATGAATATTGTAAATGCACAAACAGTAATTTCTCCGCATTGCAAGGTGCAATTCTGAAATTTTTTGCTTTTTCCTGCTCCTCTTAGCATGATAAAGAAGATTCAAAGAGAGTGAGATGCCAGCTCCTTTCATTCAGTCAGTAGCTTCAATCATTTCTGGTATATGAATAACATGATGTTTTTCAATGGCAAAAATCAATGAATATTGTAAATGCACAAACAGTAATTTCTCCGCATTGCAAGGTGCAATTCTGAAATTTTTTGCTTTTTCCTGCTCCTCTTAGCATGATAAAGAAGATTCAAAGAGAGTGAGATGCCAGCTCCTTTCATTCAGTCAGTAGCTTTAATCATTTCTGGACGTTTTTCAATGGCAAAAATCAATGAATATTGTAAATGCACAAACAGTAATTTCTCCGCATTGCAAGGTGTAATTCTGAAATTTTTTGCTTTTTCCTGCTCCTCTTAGCATGATTAATAAGATTCAAAGAGAGTGAGATGCCAGCTCCTTTCATTCAGTCAGTAGCTTCAATCATTTCTGGTATATGAATAACATGATGTTATTCAATGGCAAAAATCAATGAATATTGTAAATGCACAAACAGTAATTTCTCCGCATTGCAAGGTGCAATTCTGAAATTTTTTTGCTTTTTCCTGCTCCTCTTAGCATGATAAAGAAGATTCAAAGAGAGTGAGATGCCAGCTCCTTTCATTCAGTCAGTAGCTTCAATCATTTCTGGACGTTTTTCAATGGCAAAAATCAATGAATATTGTAAATGCACAAACAGTAATTTCTCCGCATTGCAAGGTGCAATTCTGAAATTTTTTGCCTTTTCCTGCTCCTCTTAGCATGATAAAGAAGATTCAAAGAGAGTGAGATGCCAGCTCCTTTCATTCAGTCAGTAGCTTCAAACATTTCTGGTATATGAATAACGATGTTTTTCAATGGCAAAAATCAATGAATATTGTAAATGCACAAACAGTAATTTCTCCGCATTGCAAGGTGCAATTCTGAAATTTTTTGCTTTTTCCTGCTCCTCTTAGCATGATAAAGAAGATTCAAAGAGAGTGAGATGCCAGCTCCTTTCATTCAGTCAGTAGCTTCAATCATTTCTGGATGTTTTTCAATGGCAAAAATCAATGAATATTGTAAATGCACAAACAGTAATTTCTCCGCATTGCAAGGTGCAATTCTGAAATTTTTTGCTTTTTCCTGCTCCTCTTAGCATGATAAAGAAGATTCAAAGAGAGTGAGATGCCAGCTCCTTTCATTCAGTCAGTAGCTTCAATCATTTCTGGTATATGAATAACATGATGTTTTTCAATTTCAAAAATCAATGAATATTGTAAATGCACAAACAGTAATTTCTCCGCATTGCAAGGTGCAATTCTGAAATTTTTTGCTTTTTCCTGCTCCTCTTAGCATGATAAAGAAGATTCAAAGAGAGTGAGATGCCAGCTCCTTTCATTCAGTCAGTAGCTTCAATCATTTCTGGACGTTTTCAATGGCAAAAATCAATGAATATTGTAAATGCACAAACAGTAATTTCTCCGCATTGCAAGGTGCAATTCGGAAATTTTTTGCTTTTTCCTGCTCCTCTTAGCATGATAAAGAACATTCAAAGAGAGTGAGATGCCAGCTCCTTTCATTCAGTCAGTAGCTTCAATCATTTCTGGTATATGAATAACATGATGTTTTTCAATGGCAAAAATCAATGAATATTGTAAATGCACAAACAGTAATTTCTCCGCATTGCAAGGTGCAATTCTGAAATTTTTTGCTTTTTCCTGCTCCTCTTAGCATGATAAAGAAGACTCAAAGAGAGTGAGATGCCAGCTCCTTTCATTCAGTCAGTAGCTTCAATCATTTCTGGTATATGAATAACATGATGTTTTTCAATGGCAAAAATCAATGAATATTGTAAATGCACAAACAGTAATTTATTCGCATTGCAAGGTGCAATTCTGAAATTTTTTGCTTTTTCCTGCTCCTCTTAGCATGATAAAGAAGATTCAAAGAGAGTGAGATGCCAGCTCCTTTCATTCAGTCAGTAGCTTCAAACATTTCTGGTATATGAATAACATGAACTTTTTCAATGGCAAAAATCAATGAATATTGTAAATGCATAAACAGTAATTTCTCCGCATTGCAAGGTGCAATTCTGAAATTTTTTGCCTTTTCCTGCTCCTCTTAGCATGATAAAGAAGATTCAAAGAGAGTGAGATGCCAGCTCCTTTCATTCAGTCAGTAGCTTCAATCATTTCTGGACGTTTTTCAATGGCAAAAATCAATGAATATTGTAAATGCACAAACAGTAATTTCTCCGCATTGCAAGGTGCAATTCAGAAATTTTTTGCTTTTTCCTGCTCCTCTTAGCATGATAAAGAAGATTCAAAGAGAGTGAGATGCCAGCTCCTTTCATTCAGTCAGTAGCTTCAAACATTTCTGGTATATGAATAACATGATGTTTTTCCATGGCAAAAATCAATGAATATTGTAAATGCACAAACAGTAATTTCTCCGCATTGCAAGGTGCAATTCTGAAATTTTTTGCTTTTTCCTGCTCCTCTTAGCATGATAAAGAAGATTCAAAGAGAGCGAGATGCCAGCTCCTTTCATTCAGTCAGTAGCTTCAATCATTTCTGGTATATGAATAACATGATGTTTTTCAATGGCAAAAATCAATGAATATTGTAAATGCACAAACAGTAATTTCTCCGCATTGCAAGGTGCAATTCTGAAATTTTTTGCTTTTTCCTGCTCCTCTTAGCATGATAAAGAAGATTCAAAGAGAGTGAGATGCCAGCTCCTTTCATTCAGTCAGTAGCTTCAATCATTTCTGGACGTTTTTCAATGGCAAAAATCAATGAATATTGTAAATGCACAAACAGTAATTTCTCCGCATTGCAAGGTGCAATTCAGAAATTTTTTGCTTTTTCCTGCTCCTCTTAGCATGATAAAGAAGATTCAAAGAGAGTGAGATGCCAGCTCCTTTCATTCAGTCAGTAGCTTCAAACATTTCTGGTATATGAATAACATGATGTTTTTGCATGGCAAAAATCAATGAATATTGTAAATGCACAAACAGTAATTTCTCCGCATTGCAAAGTGCAATTCTGAAATTTTTTGCTTTTTCCTGCTCCTCATAGCATGATAAAGAAGATTCAAAGAGAGTGAGATGCCAGCTCCTTTCATTCAGTCAGTAGCTTCAATCATTTCTGGTATATCAATAACATGATGATTTTCAATGGCAAAAATCAATGAATATTGTAAATGCACAAACAGTAATTTCTCCGCATTGGAAGGTGCAATTCTGAAATTGTTTGCGTTTTCCTGCTCCTCTTAGCATGATAAAGAAGATTCAAAGAGAGCGAGATGCCAGCTCCTTTCATTCAGTCAGTAGCTTCAATCATTTCTGGTATATGAATAACATGATGTTTTTCAATGGCAAAAATCAATGAATATTGTAAATGCACAAACAGTAATTTCTACGCATTGCAAGGTGCAATTCTGAAATTTTTTGCTTTTTCCTGCTCCTCTTAGCATGATAAAGAAGATTCAAAGAGAGTGAGATGCCAGCTCCTTTCATTCAGTCAGTAGCTTCAATCATTTCTGGTACATGAATAACATGATGTTTTTCAATGGCAAAAATCAATGAATATTGTAAATGCACAAACAGTAGTTTCTCCGCATTGCAAGGTGCAATTCTGAAATTTTTTGCTTTTTCCTGCTCCTCTTAGCATGATAAAGAAGATTCAAAGAAAGTGAGATGCCAGCTCCTTTCATTCAGTCAGTAGCTTCAAACATTTCTGGTAGATGAATAACATGATGTTTTTCAATGGCAAAAATCAATGAATATTGTAAATGCACAAACAGTAATTTCTCCGCATTGCAAGGTGCAATTCTGAAATTTTTTGCTTTTTCCTGCTCCTCTTAGCATGATAAAGAAGATTCAAAGAGAGTGAGATGCCAGCTCCTTTCATTCAGTCAGTAGCTTCAATCATTTCTGGTATATGAATAACATGATGTTTTTCAATGGCAAAAATCAATGAATATTGTAAATGCACAAACAGTAGTTTCTCCGCATTGCAAGGTGCAATTCTGAAATTTTTTGCTTTTTCCTGCTCCTCTTAGCATGATAAAGAAGATTCAAAGAGAGTGAGATGCCAGCTCCTTTCATTCAGTCAGTAGCTTCAAACATTTCTGGTAGATGAATAACATGATGTTTTTCAATGGCAAAAATCAATGAATATTGTAAATGCACAAACAGTAATTTCTCCGCATTGCAAGGTGCAATTCTGAAATTTTTTGCTTTTTCCTGCTCCTCTTAGCATGATAAAGAAGATTCGAAGAGAGTGAGATGCCAGCTCCTTTCATTCAGTCAGTAGCTTCAATCATTTCTGGACGTTTTTCAATGGCAAAAATCAATGAATATTGTAAATGCACAAACAGTAATTTCTCCGCATTGCAAGGTGCAATTCTGAAATTTTTTGCTTTTTCCTGCTCCTCTTAGCATGATAAAGAAGATTCAAAGAGAGTGAGATGCCAGCTCCTTTCATTCAGTCAGTAGCTTCAAACATTTCTGGTACATGAATAACATGATGTTTTTCAATGGCAAAAATAAATGAATATTGTAAATGCACAAACAGTAATTTCTCCGCATTGCAAGGTGCAATTCTGAAATTTTTTGCTTTTTCCTGCTCCTCATAGCATGATAAAGAAGATTCAAAGAGAGTGAGATGCCAGCTCCTTTCATTCAGTCAGTAGCTTCAATCATTTCTGGACGTTTTTCAATGGCAAAAATCAATGAATATTGTAAATGCACAAACAGTAATTTCTCCGCATTGCAAGGTGCAATTCAGAAATTTTTTGCTTTTTCCTGCTCCTCTTAGCATGATAAAGAAGATTCAAAGAGAGTGAGATGCCAGCTCCTTTCATTCAGTCAGTAGCTTCAAACATTTCTGGTATATGAATAACATGATGTTTTTCCATGGCAAAAATCAATGAATATTGTAAATGCACAAACAGTAATTTCTCCGCATTGCAAAGTGCAATTCTGAAATTTTTTGCTTTTTCCTGCTCCTCATAGCATGATAAAGAAGATTCAAAGAGAGTGAGATGCCAGCTCCTTTCATTCAGTCAGTAGCTTCAATCATTTCTGGTATATCAATAACATGATGATTTTCAATGGCAAAAATCAATGAATATTGTAAATGCACAAACAGTAATTTCTCCGCATTGGAAGGTGCAATTCTGAAATTTTTTGCGTTTTCCTGCTCCTCTTAGCATGATAAAGAAGATTCAAAGAGAGCGAGATGCCAGCTCCTTTCATTCAGTCAGTAGCTTCAATCATTTCTGGTATATGAATAACATGATGTTTTTCAATGGCAAAAATCAATGAATATTGTAAATGCACAAACAGTAATTTCTACGCATTGCAAGGTGCAATTCTGAAATTTTTTGCTTTTTCCTGCTCCTCTTAGCATGATAAAGAAGATTCAAAGAGAGTGAGATGCCAGCTCCTTTCATTCAGTCAGTAGCTTCAATCATTTCTGGTATATGAATAACATGATGTTTTTCAATGGCAAAAATCAATGAATATTGTAAATGCACAAACAGTAGTTTCTCCGCATTGCAAGGTGCAATTCTGAAATTTTTTGCTTTTTCCTGCTCCTCTTAGCATGATAAAGAAGATTCAAAGAAAGTGAGATGCCAGCTCCTTTCATTCAGTCAGTAGCTTCAAACATTTCTGGTAGATGAATAACATGATGTTTTTCAATGGCAAAAATCAATGAATATTGTAAATGCACAAACAGTAATTTCTCCGCATTGCAAGGTGCAATTCTGAAATTTTTTGCTTTTTCCTGCTCCTCTTAGCATGATAAAGAAGATTCAAAGAGATTGAGATGCCAGCTCCTTTCATTCAGTCAGTAGCTTCAATCATTTCTGGTATATGAATAACATGATGTTTTTCAATGGCAAAAATCAATGAATATTGTAAATGCACAAACAGTAATTTCTCCGCATTGCAAGGTGCAATTCAGAAATTTTTTGCTTTTTCCTGCTCCTCTTAGCATGATAAAGAAGATTCAAAGAGAGTGAGATGCCAGCTCCTTTCATTCAGTCAGTAGCTTCAAACATTTCTGGTATATGAATAACATGATGTTTTTCCATGGCAAAAATCAATGAATATTGTAAATGCACAAACAGTAATTTCTCCGCATTGCAAGGTGCAATTCTGAAATTTTTTGCTTTTTCCTGCTCCTCTTAGCATGATAAAGAAGATTCAAAGAGAGCGAGATGCCAGCTCCTTTCATTCAGTCAGTAGCTTCAATCATTTCTGGTATATGAATAACATGATGTTTTTCAATGGCAAAAATCAATGAATATTGTAAATGCACAAACAGTAATTTCTCCGCATTGCAAGGTGCAATTCTGAAATTTTTTGCTTTTTCCTGCTCCTCTTAGCATGATAAAGAAGATTCAAAGAGAGTGAGATGCCAGCTCCTTTCATTCAGTCAGTAGCTTCAATCATTTCTGGACGTTTTTCAATGGCAAAAATCAATGAATATTGTAAATGCACAAACAGTAATTTCTCCGCATTGCAAGGTGCAATTCAGAAATTTTTTGCTTTTTCCTGCTCCTCTTAGCATGATAAAGAAGATTCAAAGAGAGTGAGATGCCAGCTCCTTTCATTCAGTCAGTAGCTTCAAACATTTCTGGTATATGAATAACATGATGTTTTTCCATGGCAAAAATCAATGAATATTGTAAATGCACAAACAGTAATTTCTCCGCATTGCAAAGTGCAATTCTGAAATTTTTTGCTTTTTCCTGCTCCTCATAGCATGATAAAGAAGATTCAAAGAGAGTGAGATGCCAGCTCCTTTCATTCAGTCAGTAGCTTCAATCATTTCTGGTATATCAATAACATGATGATTTTCAATGGCAAAAATCAATGAATATTGTAAATGCACAAACAGTAATTTCTCCGCATTGGAAGGTGCAATTCTGAAATTGTTTGCGTTTTCCTGCTCCTCTTAGCATGATAAAGAAGATTCAAAGAGAGCGAGATGCCAGCTCCTTTCATTCAGTCAGTAGCTTCAATCATTTCTGGTATATGAATAACATGATGTTTTTCAATGGCAAAAATCAATGAATATTGTAAATGCACAAACAGTAATTTCTACGCATTGCAAGGTGCAATTCTGAAATTTTTTGCTTTTTCCTGCTCCTCTTAGCATGATAAAGAAGATTCAAAGAGAGTGAGATGCCAGCTCCTTTCATTCAGTCAGTAGCTTCAATCATTTCTGGTATATGAATAACATGATGTTTTTCAATGGCAAAAATCAATGAATATTGTAAATGCACAAAGAGTAGTTTCTCCGCATTGCAAGGTGCAATTCTGAAATTTTTTGCTTTTTCCTGCTCCTCTTAGCATGATAAAGAAGATTCAAAGAAAGTGAGATGCCAGCTCCTTTCATTCAGTCAGTAGCTTCAAACATTTCTGGTAGATGAATAACATGATGTTTTTCAATGGCAAAAATCAATGAATATTGTAAATGCACAAACAGTAATTTCTCCGCATTGCAAGGTGCAATTCTGAAATTTTTTGCTTTTTCCTGCTCCTCTTAGCATGATAAAGAAGATTCAAAGAGAGTGAGATGCCAGCTCCTTTCATTCAGTCAGTAGCTTCAATCATTTCTGGTATATGAATAACATGATGTTTTTCAATGGCAAAAATCAATGAATATTGTAAATGCACAAACAGTAGTTTCTCCGCATTGCAAGGTGCAATTCTGAAATTTTTTGCTTTTTCCTGCTCCTCTTAGCATGATAAAGAAGATTCAAAGAGAGTGAGATGCCAGCTCCTTTCATTCAGTCAGTAGCTTCAAACATTTCTGGTAGATGAATAACATGATGTTTTTCAATGGCAAAAATCAATGAATATTGTAAATGCACAAACAGTAATTTCTCCGCATTGCAAGGTGCAATTCTGAAATTTTTTGCTTTTTCCTGCTCCTCTTAGCATGATAAAGAAGATTCGAAGAGAGTGAGATGCCAGCTCCTTTCATTCAGTCAGTAGCTTCAATCATTTCTGGACGTTTTTCAATGGCAAAAATCAATGAATATTGTAAATGCACAAACAGTAATTTCTCCGCATTGCAAGGTGCAATTCTGAAATTTTTTGCTTTTTCCTGCTCCTCTTAGCATGATAAAGAAGATTCAAAGAGAGTGAGATGCCAGCTCCTTTCATTCAGTCAGTAGCTTCAAACATTTCTGGTACATGAATAACATGATGTTTTTCAATGGCAAAAATAAATGAATATTGTAAATGCACAAACAGTAATTTCTCCGCATTGCAAGGTGCAATTCTGAAATTTTTTGCTTTTTCCTGCTCCTCATAGCATGATAAAGAAGATTCAAAGAGAGTGAGATGCCAGCTCCTTTCATTCAGTCAGTAGCTTCAATCATTTCTGGACGTTTTTCAATGGCAAAAATCAATGAATATTGTAAATGCACAAACAGTAATTTCTCCGCATTGCAAGGTGCAATTCAGAAATTTTTTGCTTTTTCCTGCTCCTCTTAGCATGATAAAGAAGATTCAAAGAGAGTGAGATGCCAGCTCCTTTCATTCAGTCAGTAGCTTCAAACATTTCTGGTATATGAATAACATGATGTTTTTCCATGGCAAAAATCAATGAATATTGTAAATGCACAAACAGTAATTTCTCCGCATTGCAAAGTGCAATTCTGAAATTTTTTGCTTTTTCCTGCTCCTCATAGCATGATAAAGAAGATTCAAAGAGAGTGAGATGCCAGCTCCTTTCATTCAGTCAGTAGCTTCAATCATTTCTGGTATATCAATAACATGATGATTTTCAATGGCAAAAATCAATGAATATTGTAAATGCACAAACAGTAATTTCTCCGCATTGGAAGGTGCAATTCTGAAATTTTTTGCGTTTTCCTGCTCCTCTTAGCATGATAAAGAAGATTCAAAGAGAGCGAGATGCCAGCTCCTTTCATTCAGTCAGTAGCTTCAATCATTTCTGGTATATGAATAACATGATGTTTTTCAATGGCAAAAATCAATGAATATTGTAAATGCACAAACAGTAATTTCTACGCATTGCAAGGTGCAATTCTGAAATTTTTTGCTTTTTCCTGCTCCTCTTAGCATGATAAAGAAGATTCAAAGAGAGTGAGATGCCAGCTCCTTTCATTCAGTCAGTAGCTTCAATCATTTCTGGTATATGAATAACATGATGTTTTTCAATGGCAAAAATCAATGAATATTGTAAATGCACAAACAGTAGTTTCTCCGCATTGCAAGGTGCAATTCTGAAATTTTTTGCTTTTTCCTGCTCCTCTTAGCATGATAAAGAAGATTCAAAGAAAGTGAGATGCCAGCTCCTTTCATTCAGTCAGTAGCTTCAAACATTTCTGGTAGATGAATAACATGATGTTTTTCAATGGCAAAAATCAATGAATATTGTAAATGCACAAACAGTAATTTCTCCGCATTGCAAGGTGCAATTCTGAAATTTTTTGCTTTTTCCTGCTCCTCTTAGCATGATAAAGAAGATTCAAAGAGATTGAGATGCCAGCTCCTTTCATTCAGTCAGTAGCTTCAATCATTTCTGGTATATGAATAACATGATGTTTTTCAATGGCAAAAATCAATGAATATTGTAAATGCACAAACAGTAGTTTCTCCGCATTGCAAGGTGCAATTCTGAAATTTTTTGCTTTTTCCTGCTCCTCTTAGCATGATAAAGAAGATTCAAAGAGAGTGAGATGCCAGCTCCTTTCATTCAGTCAGTAGCTTCAAACATTTCTGGTAGATGAATAACATGATGTTTTTCAATGGCAAAAATCAATGAATATTGTAAATGCACAAACAGTAATTTCTCCGCATTGCAAGGTGCAATTCTGAAATTTTTTGCTTTTTCCTGCTCCTCTTAGCATGATAAAGAAGATTCGAAGAGAGTGAGATGCCAGCTCCTTTCATTCAGTCAGTAGCTTCAATCATTTCTGGACGTTTTTCAATGGCAAAAATCAATGAATATTGTAAATGCACAAACAGTAATTTCTCCGCATTGCAAGGTGCAATTCTGAAATTTTTTGCTTTTTCCTGCTCCTCTTAGCATGATAAAGAAGATTCAAAGAGAGTGAGATGCCAGCTCCTTTCATTCAGTCAGTAGCTTCAATCATTTCTGGTATATGAATAACATGATGTTTTTCAATTTCAAAAATCAATGAATATTGTAAATGCACAAACAGTAATTTCTCCGCATTGCAAGGTGCAATTCTGAAATTTTTTGCTTTTTCCTGCTCCTCTTAGCATGATAAAGAAGATTCAAAGAGAGTGAGATGCCAGCTCCTTTCATTCAGTCAGTAGCTTCAATCATTTCTGGACGTTTTCAATGGCAAAAATCAATGAATATTGTAAATGCACAAACAGTAATTTCTCCGCATTGCAAGGTGCAATTCTGAAATTTTTTGCTTTTTCCTGCTCCTCTTAGCATGATAAAGAAGATTCAAAGAGAGTGAGATGCCAGCTCCTTTCATTCAGTCAGTAGCTTCAATCATTTCTGGTATATGAATAACATGATGTTTTTCAATGGCAAAAATCAATGAATATTGTAAATGCACAAACAGTAATTTCTCCGCATTGCAAGGTGCAATTCTGAAATTTTTTGCTTTTTCCTGCTCCTCTTAGCATGATAAAGAAGACTCAAAGAGAGTGAGATGCCAGCTCCTTTCATTCAGTCAGTAGCTTCAATCATTTCTGGTATATGAATAACATGATGTTTTTCAATGGCAAAAATCAATGAATATTGTAAATGCACAAACAGTAATTTATTCGCATTGCAAGGTGCAATTCTGAAATTTTTTGCTTTTTCCTGCTCCTCTTAGCATGATAAAGAAGATTCAAAGAGAGTGAGATGCCAGCTCCTTTCATTCAGTCAGTAGCTTCAAACATTTCTGGTATATGAATAACATGAACTTTTTCAATGGCAAAAATCAATGAATATTGTAAATGCATAAACAGTAATTTCTCCGCATTGCAAGGTGCAATTCTGAAATTTTTTGCCTTTTCCTGCTCCTCTTAGCATGATAAAGAAGATTCAAAGAGAGTGAGATGCCAGCTCCTTTCATTCAGTCAGTAGCTTCAATCATTTCTGGACGTTTTTCAATGGCAAAAATCAATGAATATTGTAAATGCACAAACAGTAATTTCTCCGCATTGCAAGGTGCAATTCAGAAATTTTTTGCTTTTTCCTGCTCCTCTTAGCATGATAAAGAAGATTCAAAGAGAGTGAGATGCCAGCTCCTTTCATTCAGTCAGTAGCTTCAAACATTTCTGGTATATGAATAACATGATGTTTTTCCATGGCAAAAATCAATGAATATTGTAAATGCACAAACAGTAATTTCTCCGCATTGCAAGGTGCAATTCTGAAATTTTTTGCTTTTTCCTGCTCCTCTTAGCATGATAAAGAAGATTCAAAGAGAGCGAGATGCCAGCTCCTTTCATTCAGTCAGTAGCTTCAATCATTTCTGGTATATGAATAACATGATGTTTTTCAATGGCAAAAATCAATGAATATTGTAAATGCACAAACAGTAATTTCTCCGCATTGCAAGGTGCAATTCTGAAATTTTTTGCTTTTTCCTGCTCCTCTTAGCATGATAAAGAAGATTCAAAGAGAGTGAGATGCCAGCTCCTTTCATTCAGTCAGTAGCTTCAATCATTTCTGGACGTTTTTCAATGGCAAAAATCAATGAATATTGTAAATGCACAAACAGTAATTTCTCCGCATTGCAAGGTGCAATTCAGAAATTTTTTGCTTTTTCCTGCTCCTCTTAGCATGATAAAGAAGATTCAAAGAGAGTGAGATGCCAGCTCCTTTCATTCAGTCAGTAGCTTCAAACATTTCTGGTATATGAATAACATGATGTTTTTCCATGGCAAAAATCAATGAATATTGTAAATGCACAAACAGTAATTTCTCCGCATTGCAAAGTGCAATTCTGAAATTTTTTGCTTTTTCCTGCTCCTCATAGCATGATAAAGAAGATTCAAAGAGAGTGAGATGCCAGCTCCTTTCATTCAGTCAGTAGCTTCAATCATTTCTGGTATATCAATAACATGATGATTTTCAATGGCAAAAATCAATGAATATTGTAAATGCACAAACAGTAATTTCTCCGCATTGGAAGGTGCAATTCTGAAATTGTTTGCGTTTTCCTGCTCCTCTTAGCATGATAAAGAAGATTCAAAGAGAGCGAGATGCCAGCTCCTTTCATTCAGTCAGTAGCTTCAATCATTTCTGGTATATGAATAACATGATGTTTTTCAATGGCAAAAATCAATGAATATTGTAAATGCACAAACAGTAATTTCTACGCATTGCAAGGTGCAATTCTGAAATTTTTTGCTTTTTCCTGCTCCTCTTAGCATGATAAAGAAGATTCAAAGAGAGTGAGATGCCAGCTCCTTTCATTCAGTCAGTAGCTTCAATCATTTCTGGTATATGAATAACATGATGTTTTTCAATGGCAAAAATCAATGAATATTGTAAATGCACAAACAGTAGTTTCTCCGCATTGCAAGGTGCAATTCTGAAATTTTTTGCTTTTTCCTGCTCCTCTTAGCATGATAAAGAAGATTCAAAGAAAGTGAGATGCCAGCTCCTTTCATTCAGTCAGTAGCTTCAAACATTTCTGGTAGATGAATAACATGATGTTTTTCAATGGCAAAAATCAATGAATATTGTAAATGCACAAACAGTAATTTCTCCGCATTGCAAGGTGCAATTCTGAAATTTTTTGCTTTTTCCTGCTCCTCTTAGCATGATAAAGAAGATTCAAAGAGAGTGAGATGCCAGCTCCTTTCATTCAGTCAGTAGCTTCAATCATTTCTGGTATATGAATAACATGATGTTTTTCAATGGCAAAAATCAATGAATATTGTAAATGCACAAACAGTAGTTTCTCCGCATTGCAAGGTGCAATTCTGAAATTTTTTGCTTTTTCCTGCTCCTCTTAGCATGATAAAGAAGATTCAAAGAGAGTGAGATGCCAGCTCCTTTCATTCAGTCAGTAGCTTCAAACATTTCTGGTAGATGAATAACATGATGTTTTTCAATGGCAAAAATCAATGAATATTGTAAATGCACAAACAGTAATTTCTCCGCATTGCAAGGTGCAATTCTGAAATTTTTTGCTTTTTCTTGCTCCTCTTAGCATGATAAAGAAGATTCGAAGAGAGTGAGATGCCAGCTCCTTTCATTCAGTCAGTAGCTTCAATCATTTCTGGACGTATTTCAATGGCAAAAATCAATGAATATTGTAAATGCACAAACAGTAATTTCTCCGCATTGCAAGGTGCAATTCTGAAATTTTTTGCTTTTTCCTGCTCCTCTTAGCATGATAAAGAAGATTCAAAGAGAGTGAGATGCCAGCTCCTTTCATTCAGTCAGTAGCTTCAAACATTTCTGGTACATGAATAACATGATGTTTTTCAATGGCAAAAATAAATGAATATTGTAAATGCACAAACAGTAATTTCTCCGCATTGCAAGGTGCAATTCTGAAATTTTTTGCTTTTTCCTGCTCCTCATAGCATGATAAAGAAGATTCAAAGAGAGTGAGATGCCAGCTCCTTTCATTCAGTCAGTAGCTTCAATCATTTCTGGACGTTTTTCAATGGCAAAAATCAATGAATATTGTAAATGCACAAACAGTAATTTCTCCGCATTGCAAGGTGCAATTAAGAAATTTTTTGCTTTTTCCTGCTCCTCTTAGCATGATAAAGAAGATTCAAAGAGAGTGAGATGCCAGCTCCTTTCATTCAGTCAGTAGCTTCAAACATTTCTGGTATATGAATAACATGATGTTTTTCCATGGCAAAAATCAATGAATATTGTAAATGCACAAACAGTAATTTCTCCGCATTGCAAAGTGCAATTCTGAAATTTTTTGCTTTTTCCTGCTCCTCATAGCATGATAAAGAAGATTCAAAGAGAGTGAGATGCCAGCTCCTTTCATTCAGTCAGTAGCTTCAATCATTTCTGGTATATCAATAACATGATGATTTTCAATGGCAAAAATCAATGAATATTGTAAATGCACAAACAGTAATTTCTCCGCATTGGAAGGTGCAATTCTGAAATTTTTTGCGTTTTCCTGCTCCTCTTAGCATGATAAAGAAGATTCAAAGAGAGCGAGATGCCAGCTCCTTTCATTCAGTCAGTAGCTTCAATCATTTCTGGTATATGAATAACATGATGTTTTTCAATGGCAAAAATCAATGAATATTGTAAATGCACAAACAGTAATTTCTACGCATTGCAAGGTGCAATTCTGAAATTTTTTGCTTTTTCCTGCTCCTCTTAGCATGATAAAGAAGAATCAAAGAGAGTGAGATGCCAGCTCCTTTCATTCAGTCAGTAGCTTCAATCATTTCTGGTATATGAATAACATGATGTTTTTCAATGGCAAAAATCAATGAATATTGTAAATGCACAAACAGTAGTTTCTCCGCATTGCAAGGTGCAATTCTGAAATTTTTTGCTTTTTCCTGCTCCTCTTAGCATGATAAAGAAGATTCAAAGAAAGTGAGATGCCAGCTCCTTTCATTCAGTCAGTAGCTTCAAACATTTCTGGTAGATGAATAACATGATGTTTTTCAATGGCAAAAATCAATGAATATTGTAAATGCACAAACAGTAATTTCTCCGCATTGCAAGGTGCAATTCTGAAATTTTTTGCTTTTTCCTGCTCCTCTTAGCATGATAAAGAAGATTCAAAGAGATTGAGATGCCAGCTCCTTTCATTCAGTCAGTAGCTTCAATCATTTCTGGTATATGAATAACATGATGTTTTTCAATGGCAAAAATCAATGAATATTGTAAATGCACAAACAGTAGTTTCTCCGCATTGCAAGGTGCAATTCTGAAATTTTTTGCTTTTTCCTGCTCCTCTTAGCATGATAAAGAAGATTCAAAGAGAGTGAGATGCCAGCTCCTTTCATTCAGTCAGTAGCTTCAAACATTTCTGGTAGATGAATAACATGATGTTTTTCAATGGCAAAAATCAATGAATATTGTAAATGCACAAACAGTAATTTCTCCGCATTGCAAGGTGCAATTCTGAAATTTTTTGCTTTTTCCTGCTCCTCTTAGCATGATAAAGAAGGTTCGAAGAGAGTGAGATGCCAGCTCCTTTCATTCAGTCAGTAGCTTCAATCATTTCTGGACGTTTTTCAATGGCAAAAATCAATGAATATTGTAAATGCACAAACAGTAATTTCTCCGCATTGCAAGGTGCAATTCTGAAATTTTTTGCTTTTTCCTGCTCCTCTTAGCATGATAAAGAAGATTCAAAGAGAGTGAGATGCCAGCTCCTTTCATTCAGTCAGTAGCTTCAAACATTTCTGGTACATGAATAACATGATGTTTTTCAATGGCAAAAATAAATGAATATTGTAAATGCACAAACAGTAATTTCTCCGCATTGCAAGGTGCAATTCTGAAATTTTTTGCTTTTTCCTGCTCCTCATAGCATGATAAAGAAGATTCAAAGAGAGCGAGATGCCAGCTCCTTTCATTCAGTCAGTAGCTTCAATCATTTCTGGTATATGAATAACATGATGTTTTTCAATGGCAAAAATCAATGAATATTGTAAATGCACAAACAGTAATTTCTCCGCATTGCAAGGTGCAATTCTGAAATTTTTTGCTTTTTCCTGCTCCTCTTAGCATGATAAAGAAGATTCAAAGAGAGTGAGATGCCAGCTCCTTTCAGTCAGTAGCTTCAATCATTTCTGGTATATGAATAACATGATGTTTTTCAATGGCAAAAATCAATGAATATTGTAAATGCACAAACAGTAGTTTCTCCGCATTGCAAGGTGCAATTCTGAAATTTTTTGCTTTTTCCTGCTCCTCTTAGCATGATAAAGAAGATTCAAAGAGAGTGAGATGCCAGCTCCTTTCATTCAGTCAGTAGCTTCAAGCATTTCTGGTAGATGAATAACATGATGTTTTTCAATGGCAAAAATCAATGAATATTGTAAATGCACAAAGAGTAATTTCTCCGCATTGCAAGGTGCAATTCTGAAATTTTTTGCTTTTTCCTGCTTCTCTTAGCATGATAAAGAAGATTCAAAGAGAGTGAGATGCCAGCTCCTTTCATTCAGTCAGTAGCTTCAATCATTTCTGGACGTTTTTCAATGGCAAAAATCAATGAATATTGTAAATGCACAAACAGTAATTTCTCCGCATTGCAAGGTGCAATTCGGAAATTTTTTGCTTTTTCCTGCTCCTCTTAGCATGATAAAGAACATTCAAAGAGAGTGAGATGCCAGCTCCTTTCATTCAGTCAGTAGCTTCAATCATTTCTGGTATATGAATAACATGATGTTTTTCAATGGCAAAAATCAATGAATTTTTTAAATGCACAAACAGTAATTTCTCCGCATTGCAAGGTGCAATTCTGAAATTTTTTGCTTTTTCCTGCTCCTCTTAGCATGATAAAGAAGATTCGAAGAGAGTGAGATGCCAGCTCCTTTCATTCAGTCAGTAGCTTCAATCATTTCTGGACGTTTTTCAATGGCAAAAATCAATGAATATTGTAAATGCACAAACAGTAATTTCTCCGCATTGCAAGGTGCAATTCTGAAATTTTTTGCTTTTTCCTGCTCCTCTTAGCATGATAAAGAAGATTCAAAGAGAGTGAGATGCCAGCTCCTTTCATTCAGTCAGTAGCTTCAAACATTTCTGGTATATGAATAACATGATGTTTTTCAATGGCAAAAATCAATGAATATTGTAAATGCACAAACAGTAATTTCTCCGCATTGCAAGGTGCAATTCTTAAATTTTTTGCTTTTTCCTGCTCCTCTTAGCATGATAAAGAAGATTCAAAGAGAGTGAGATGCCAGCTCCTTTCATTCAGTCAGTAGCTTCAATCATTTCTGGACGTTTTTCAATGGCAAAAATCAATGAATATTGTAAATGCACAAACAGTAATTTCTCCGCATTGCAAGGTGCAATTCTGAAATTTTTTGCTTTTTCCTGCTCTTCTTAGCATGATAAAGAAGATTCAAAGAGAGTGAGATGCCAGCTCCTTTCATTCAGTCAGTAGCTTTAATCATTTCTGGACGTTTTTCAATGGCAAAAATCAATGAATATTGTAAATGCACAAACAGTAATTTCTCCGCATTGCAAGGTGTAATTCTGAAATTTTTTGCTTTTTCCTGCTCCTCTTAGCATGATTAATAAGATTCAAAGAGAGTGAGATGCCAGCTCCTTTCATTCAGTCAGTAGCTTCAATCATTTCTGGTATATGAATAACATGATGTTATTCAATGGCAAAAATCAATGAATATTGTAAATGCACAAACAGTAATTTCTCCGCATTGCAAGGTGCAATTCTGAAATTTTTTTGCTTTTTCCTGCTCCTCTTAGCATGATAAAGAAGATTCAAAGAGAGTGAGATGCCAGCTCCTTTCATTCAGTCAGTAGCTTCAATCATTTCTGGACGTTTTTCAATGGCAAAAATCAATGAATATTGTAAATGCACAAACAGTAATTTCTCCGCATTGCAAGGTGCAATTCTGAAATTTTTTGCTTTTTCCTGCTCCTCTTAGCATGATAAAGAAGATTCAAAGAGAGTGAGATGCCAGCTCCTTTCATTCAGTCAGTAGCTTCAATCATTTCTGGACGTTTTTCAATGGCAAAAATCAATGAATATTGTAAATGCAGAAACAGTAATTTCTCCGCATTGCAAGGTGCAATTCTGAAATTTTTTGCCTTTTCCTGCTCCTCTTAGCATGATAAAGAAGATTCAAAGAGAGTGAGATGCCAGCTCCTTTCATACAGTCAGTAGCTTCAAACATTTCTGGTATATGAATAACTTGATGTTTTTCAATGGCAAAAATCAATGAATATTGTAAATGCACAAACAGTAATTTCTCCGCATTGCAAGGTGCAATTCTGAAATTTTTTGCTTTTTACTGCTCCTCTTAGCATGATAAAGAAGATTCAAAGAGAGTGAGATGCCAGCTCCTTTCATTCAGTCAGTAGCTTCAATCATTTCTGGATGTTTTTCAATGGCAAAAATCAATGAATATTGTAAATGCACAAACAGTAATTTCTCCGCATTGCAAGGTGCAATTCTGAAATTTTTTGCTTTTTCCTGCTCCTCTTAGCATGATAAAGAAGATTCAAAGAGAGTGAGATGCCAGCTCCTTTCATTCAGTCAGTAGCTTTAATCATTTCTGGACGTTTTTCAATGGCAAAAATCAATGAATATTGTAAATGCACAAACAGTAATTTCTCCGCATTGCAAGGTGTAATTCTGAAATTTTTTGCTTTTTCCTGCTCCTCTTAGCATGATTAATAAGATTCAAAGAGAGTGAGATGCCAGCTCCTTTCATTCAGTCAGCTTCAATCATTTCTGGTATATGAATAACATGATGTTATTCAATGGCAAAAATCAATGAATATTGTAAATGCACAAACAGTAATTTCTCCGCATTGCAAGGTGCAATTCTGAAATTTTTTTGCTTTTTCCTGCTCCTCTTAGCATGATAAAGAAGATTCAAAGAGAGTGAGATGCCAGCTCCTTTCATTCAGTCAGTAGCTTCAATCATTTCTGGACGTTTTTCAATGGCAAAAATCAATGAATATTGTAAATGCACAAACAGTAATTTCTCCGCATTGCAAGGTGCAATTCTGAAATTTTTTGCTTTTTCCTGCTCCTCTTAGCATGATAAAGAAGATTCAAAGAGAGTGAGATGCCAGCTCCTTTCATTCAGTCAGTAGCTTCAATCATTTCTGGACGTTTTTCAATGGCAAAAATCAATGAATATTGTAAATGCAGAAACAGTAATTTCTCCGCATTGCAAGGTGCAATTCTGAATTTTTTTGCCTTTTCCTGCTCCTCTTAGCATGATAAAGAAGATTCAAAGAGAGTGAGATGCCAGCTCCTTTCATTCAGTCAGTAGCTTCAAACATTTCTGGTATATGAATAACTTGATGTTTTTCAATGGCAAAAATCAATGAATATTGTAAATGCACAAACAGTAATTTCTCCGCATTGCAAGGTGCAATTCTGAAATTTTTTGCTTTTTCCTGCTCCTCTTAGCATGATAAAGAAGATTCAAAGAGAGTGAGATGCCAGCTCCTTTCATTCAGTCAGTAGCTTCAATCATTTCTGGTATATGAATAACATGATGTTTTTCAATGGCAAAAATCAATGAATATTGTAAATGCACAAACAGTAATTTCTCCGCATTGCAAGGTGCAATTCTGAAATTTTTTGCTTTTTCCTGCTCCTCTTAGCATGATAAAGAAGACTCAAAGAGAGTGAGATGCCAGCTCCTTTCATTCAGTCAGTAGCTTCAATAATTTCTGGTATATGAATAACATGATGTTTTTCAATGGCAAAAATCAATGAATATTGTAAATGCACAAACAGTAATTTATTCGCATTGCAAGGTGCAATTCTGAAATTTTTTGCTTTTTCCTGCTCCTCTTAGCATGATAAAGAAGATTCAAAGAGAGTGAGATGCCAGCTCCTTTCATTCAGTCAGTAGCTTCAAACATTTCTGGTATATGAATAACATGATGTTTTTCAATGGCAAAAATCAATGAATATTGTAAATGCATAAACAGTAATTTCTCCGCATTGCAAGGTGCAATTCTGAAATTTTTTGCCTTTTCCTGCTCCTCTTAGCATGATAAAGAAGATTCAAAGAGAGTGAGATGCCAGCTCCTTTCATTCAGTCAGTAGCTTCAATCATTTCTGGACGTTTTTCAATGGCAAAAATCAATGAATATTGTAAATGCACAAACAGTAATTTCTCCGCATTGCAAGGTGCAATTCTGAATTTTTTTGCTTTTTCCTGCTCCTCTTAGCATGATAAAGAAGATTCAAAGAGAGTGAGATGCCAGCTCCTTTCATTCAGTCAGTAGCTTCAAACATTTCTGGTATATGAATAACATGATGTTTTTCAATGACAAAAATCAATGAATATTGTAAATGCACAAACAGTAATTTCTCCGCATTGCAAGGTGCAATTCTGAAGTTTTTTGCTTTTTCCTGCTCCTCTTAGCATGATAAAGAAGATTCAAAGAGAGTGAGATGCCAGCTCCTTTCATTCAGTCAGTAGCTTCAATCATTTCTGGACGTTTTTCAATGGCAAAAATCAATGAATATTGTAAATGCACAAACAGTAATTTCTCCGCATTGCAAGGTGCACTTCTGAAATTTTTTGCTTTTTCCTGCTCCTCTTAGCATGATAAAGAAGATTCAAAGAGAGTGAGATGCCAGCTCCTTTCATTCAGTCAGTAGCTTCAATCATTTCTGGTATATGAATAACATGATGTTTTTCATTGGCAAAAATCAATGAATATTGTAAATGCACAAACAGTAATTTCTCCGCATTGCAAGGTGCAATTCTGAAATTTTTTGCTTTTTCCTGCTCCTCTTAGCATGATAAAGAAGATTCAAAGAGAGTGAGATGCCAGCTCCTTTCATTCAGTCAGTAGCTTCAATCATTTCTGGACGTTTTTCAATGGCAAAAATCAATGAATATTGTAAATGCACAAACAGTAATTTCTCCGCATTGCAAGGTGCAATTCTGAAATTTTTTGCTTTTTCCTGCTCCTCTTAGCATGATAAAGAAGATTCAAAGAGAGTGAGATGCCAGCTCCTTTCATTCAGTCAGTAGCTTCAATCATTTCTGGACGTTTTTCAATGGCAAAAATCAATGAATATTGTAAATGCACAAACAGTAATTTCTCCGCATTGCAAGGTGCAATTCTGAAATTTTTTGCTTTTTCCTGCTCCTCTTAGCATGATAAAGAAGATTCAAAGAGAGTGAGATGCCAGCTCCTTTCATTCAGTCAGTAGCTTCAAACATTTCTGGTATATGAATAACATGATGTTTTTCAATGGCAAAAATCAATGAATATTGTAAATGCACAAACAGTAATTTCTCCGCATTGCAAGGTGCAATTCTGAAATTTTTTGCTTTTTCCTGCTCCTCTTAGCATGATAAAGAAGATTCAAAGAGAGTGAGATGCCAGCTCCTTTCATTCAGTCAGTAGCTTCAATCATTTCTGGACGTTTTTCAATGGCAAAAATCAATGAATATTGTAAATGCACAAACAGTAATTTCTCCGCATTGCAAGGTGCAATTCTGAAATTTTTTGCTTTTTCCTGCTCCTCTTAGCATGATAAAGAAGATTCAAAGAGAGTGAGATGCCAGCTCCTTTCATTCAGTCAGTAGCTTCAAACATTTCTGGTATATGAATAACATGATGTTTTTCAATGGCAAAAATCAATGAATATTGTAAATGCACAAACAGTAATTTCTCCGCATTGCAAGGTGCAATTCTGAAATTTTTTGCTTTTTCCTGCTCCTCTTAGCATGATAAAGAAGATTCAAAGAGAGTGAGATGCCAGCTCCTTTCATTCAGTCAGTAGCTTCAATCATTTCTGGACGTTTTTCAATGGCAAAAATCAATGAATATTGTAAATGCACAAACAGTAATTTCTCCGCATTGCAAGGTGCAATTCTGAAATTTTTTGCTTTTTCCTGCTCCTCTTAGCATGATAAAGAAGATTCAAAGAGAGTGAGATGCCAGCTCCTTCCATTCAGTCAGTAGCTTCAATCATTTCTGGACGTTTTTCAATGGCAAAAATCAATGAATATTGTAAATGCACAAACAGTAATTTCTCCGCATTGCAAGGTGCAATTCTGAAATTTTTTGCTTTTTCCTGCTGCTCTTAGCATGATAAAGAAGATTCAAAGAGAGTGAGATGCCAGCTCCTTTCATTCA
The DNA here is from genome assembly GCF_046119375.1 of Phyllobates terribilis. Taxonomy (NCBI): domain Eukaryota; kingdom Metazoa; phylum Chordata; class Amphibia; order Anura; family Dendrobatidae; genus Phyllobates; species Phyllobates terribilis. The sequence continues at coordinate 33,407 of NW_027365142.1, read as the reverse complement.
GTTAGTAGCTTCAATCATCTCTGGAAGTTTTTCAATGGCAAAAATCAATGAATATTGTAAATGCACAAACAGTAATTTCTCCGCATTGCAAGGTGCAATTCTGAAATTTTTTGCTTTTTCCTGCTCCTCTTAGCATGATAAAGAAGATTCAAAGAGAGTGAGATGCCAGCTCCTTTCATTCAGTCAGTAGCTTCAATCATTTCTGGTATATGAATAACATGATGTTTTTCAATGGCAAAAATCAATGAATATTGTAAATGCACAAACAGTAATTTCTCCGCATTGCAAGGTGCAATTCTGAAATTTTTTGCTTTTTCCTGCTCCTCTTAGCATGATAAAGAAGATTCAAAGAGAGTGAGATGCCAGCTCCTTTCATTCAGTCAGTAGCTTCAAACATTTCTGGTATATGAATAACATGACGTTTTTCAATGACAAAAATCAATGAATATTGTAAATGCACAAACAGTAATTTCTCCGCATTGAAAGGTGCAATTCTGAAATTTTTTGCTTTTTCCTGCTCCTCTTAGCATGATAAAGAAGATTCAAAGAGAGTGAGATGCCAGCTCCTTTCATTCAGTCAGTAGCTTCAATCATTTCTGGACGTTTTTCAATGGCAAAAATCAATGAATATTGTAAATGCACAAACAGTAATTTCTCCGCATTGCAAGGTGCAATTCTGAAATTTTTTGCTTTTTCCTGCTCCTCTTAGCATGATAAAGAAGATTCAAAGAGAGTGAGATGCCAGCTCCTTTCATTCAGTCAGTAGCTTCAATCATTTCTGGTATATGAATAACATGATGTTTTTCATTGGCAAAAATCAATGAATATTGTAAATGCACAAACAGTAATTTCTCCGCATTGCAAGGTGCAATTCTGAAATTTTTTGCTTTTTCCTGCTCCTCTTAGCATGATAAAGAAGATTCAAAGAGAGTGAGATGCCAGCTCCTTTCATTCAGTCAGTAGCTTCAATCATTTCTGGACGTTTTTCAATGGCAAAAATCAATGAATATTGTAAATGCACAAACAGCAATTTCTCCGCATTGCAAGGTGCAATTCTGAAATTTTTTGCTTTTTCCTGCTCCTCTTAGCATGATAAAGAAGATTCAAAGAGAGTGAGATGCCAGCTCCTTTCATTCAGTCAGTAGCTTCAAACATTTCTGGTATATGAATAACATGATGTTTTTCAATGGCAAAAATCAATGAATATTGTAAATGCACAAACAGTAATTTCTCCGCATTGCAAGGTGCAATTCTGAAATTTTTTGCTTTTTCCTGCTCCTCTTAGCATGATAAAGAAGATTCAAAGAGAGTGAGATGCCAGCTCCTTTCATTCAGTCAGTAGCTTCAATCATTTCTGGACGTTTTTCAATGGCAAAAATCAATGAATATTGTAAATGCACAAACAGTAATTTCTCCGCATTGCAAAGTGCAATTCTGAAATTTTTTGCTTTTTCCTGCTCCTCTTAGCATGATAAAGAAGATTCAAAGAGAGTGAGATGCCAGCTCCTTTCATTCAGTCAGTAGCTTCAATCATTTCTGGACGTTTTTCAATGGCAAAAATCAATGAATATTGTAAATGCACAAACAGTAATTTCTCCGCATTGCAAGGTGCAATTCTGAAATTTTTTGCTTTTTCCTGCTCCTCTTAGCATGATAAAGAAGATTCAAAGAGAGTGAGATGCCAGCTCCTTTCATTCAGTCAGTAGCTTCAATCATTTCTGGTATATGAATAACATGATGTTTTTCAATGGCAAAAATCAATGAATATTGTAAATGCACAAACAGTAATTTCTCCGCATTGCAAGGTGCAATTCTGAAATTTTTTGCTTTTTCCTGCTCCTCTTAGCATGATAAAGAAGATTCAAAGAGAGTGAGATGCCAGCTCCTTTCATTCAGTCAGTAGCTTCAATCATTTCTGGACGTTTTTCAATGGCCAAAATCAATGAATATTGTAAATGCACAAACAGTAATTTCACCGCATTGCAAGGTGCAATTCTGAAATTTTTTGCTTTTTCCTGCTCCTCTTAGCATGATAAAGAAGATTCAAAGAGAGTGAGATGCCAGCTCCTTTCATTCAGTCAGTAGCTTCAATCATTTCTGGACGTTTTTCAACGGCAAAAATCAATGAATATTGTAAATGCACAAACAGTAATTTCTCCGCATTGAAAGGTGCAATTCTGAAATTTTTTGCTTTTTCCTGCTCCTCTTAGCATGATAAAGAAGATTCAAAGAGAGTGAGATGCCAGCTCCTTTCATTCAGTCAGTAGCTTCAATCATTTCTGGACATTTTTCAATGGCAAAAATCAATGAATATTGTAAATGCACAAACAGTAATTTCTCCGCATTGCAAGGTGCAATTCTGAAATTTTTTGCTTTTTCCTGCTCCTCTTAGCATGATAAAGAAGATTCAAAGAGAGTGAGATGCCAGCTCCTTTCATTCAGTCAGTAGCTTCAATCATTTCTGGACGTTTTTCAATGGCAAAAATCAATGAATATTGTAAATGCACAAACAGTAATTTCTCCGCATTGCAAGGTGCAATTCTGAAATTTTTTGCTTTTTCCTGCTCCTCTTAGCATGATAAAGAAGATTCAAAGAGAGTGAGATGCCAGCTCCTTTCATTCAGTCAGTAGCTTCAATCATTTCTGGACGTTTTTCAATGGCAAAAATCAATGAATATTGTAAATGCACAAGCAGTAATTTCTCCGCATTGCAAGGTGCAATTCTGAAATTTTTTGCTTTTTCCTGCTCCTCTTAGCATGATAAAGAAGATTCAAAGAGAGTGAGATGCCAGCTCCTTTCATTCAGTCAGTAGCTTCAATCATTTCTGGACGTTTTTCAATGGCAAAAATCAATGAATATTGTAAATGCACAAACAGTAATTTCTCCGCATTGCAAGGTGCAATTCTGAAATTTTTTGCTTTTTCCTGCTCCTCTTAGCATGAAAAAGAAGATTCAAAGAGAGTGAGATGCCAGCTCCTTTCATTCAGTCAGTAGCTTCAATCATTTCTGGTATATGAATAACATGATGTTTTTCAATGGCAAAAATCAATGAATATTGTAAATGCACAAACAGTAATTTCTCCGCATTGCAAGGTGCAATTCTGAATTTTTTTGCTTTTTCCTGCTCCTCTTAGCATGATAAAGAAGATTCAAAGAGAGTGAGATGCCAGCTCCTTTCATTCAGTCAGTAGCTTCAATCATTTCTGGACGTTTTTCAATGGCAAAAATCAATGAATATTGTAAATGCACAAACAGTAATTTCTCCGCATTGCAAGGTGCAATTCTGAAATTTTTTGCTTTTTCCTGCTCCTCTTAACATGATAAAGAACATTCAAAGAGAGTGAGATGCCAGCTCCTTTCATTCAGTCAGTAGCTTCAATCATTTCTGGACGTTTTTCAATGGCAAAAATCAATGAATATTGTAAATGCACAAACAGTAATTTCTCCGCATTGCAAGGTGCAATTCTGAAATTTTTTGCTTTTTCCTGCTCCTCTTAGCATGATAAAGAAGATTCAAAGAGAGTGAGATGCCAGCTCCTTTCATTCAGTCAGTAGCTTCAAACATTTCTGGTATATGAATAACATGATGTTTTTCAATGGCAAAAATCAATGAATATTGTAAATGCACAAACAGTAATTTCTCCGCATTGCAAGGTGCAATTCTGAAATTTTTTGCTTTTTCCTGCTCCTCTTAGCATGATAAAGAAGATTCAAAGAGAGTGAGATGCCAGCTCCTTTCATTCAGTCAGTAGCTTCAATCATTTCTGGACGTTTTTCATTGGCAAAAATCAATGAATATTGTAAATGCACAAACAGTAATTTCTCCGCATTGCAAGGTGCAATTCTGAAATTTTTTGCTTTTTCCTGCTCCTCTTAGCATGATAAAGAAGATTCAAAGAGAGTGAGATGCCAGCTTCTTTCATTCAGTCAGTAGCTTCAAACATTTCTGGTATATGAATAACATGATGTTTTTCAATGGCAAAAATCAATGAATATTGTAAATGCACAAACAGTAATTTCTCCGCATTGCAAGGTGCAATTCTGAAATTTTTTGCTTTTTCCTGCTCCTCTTAGCATGATAAAGAAGATTCAAAGAGAGTGAGATGCCAGCTCCTTTCATTCAGTCAGTAGCTTCAAACATTTCTGGACGTTTTTCAATGGCAAAAATCAATGAATATTGTAAATGCACAAACAGTAATTTCTCCGCATTGCAAGGTGCAATTCTGAAATTTTTTGCTTTTTCCTGCTCCTCTTAGCATGATAAAGAAGATTCAAAGAAAGTGAGATGCCAGCTCCTTTCATTCAGTCAGTAGCTTCAATCATTTCTGGACGTTTTTCAATGGCAAAAATCAATGAATATTGTAAATGCACAAACAGTAATTTCTCCGCATTGCAAGGTGCAATTCTGAAATTTTTTGCTTTTTCCTGCTCCTCTTAGCATGATAAAGAAGATTCAAAGAGAGTGAGATGCCAGCTCCTTTCATTCAGTCAGTAGCTTCAATCATTTCTGGTATATGAATAACATGATGTTTTTCATTGGCAAAAATCAATGAATATTGTAAATGCACAAACAGTAATTTCTCCGCATTGCAAGGTGCAATTCTGAAATTTTTTGCTTTTTCCTGCTCCTCTTAGCATGATAAAGAAGATTCAAAGAGAGTGAGATGCCAGCTCCTTTCATTCAGTCAGTAGCTTCAATCATTTCTGGACGTTTTTCAATGGCAAAAATCAATGAATATTGTAAATGCACAAACAGCAATTTCTCCGCATTGCAAGGTGCAATTCTGAAATTTTTTGCTTTTTCCTGCTCCTCTTAGCATGATAAAGAAGATTCAAAGAGAGTGAGATGCCAGCTCCTTTCATTCAGTCAGTAGCTTCAAACATTTCTGGTATATGAATAACATGATGTTTTTCAATGGCAAAAATCAATGAATATTGTAAATGCACAAACAGTAATTTCTCCGCATTGCAAGGTGCAATTCTGAAATTTTTTGCTTTTTCCTGCTCCTCTTAGCATGATAAAGAAGATTCAAAGAGAGTGAGATGCCAGCTCCTTTCATTCAGTCAGTAGCTTCAATCATTTCTGGACGTTTTTCAATGGCAAAAATCAATGAATATTGTAAATGCACAAACAGTAATTTCTCCGCATTGCAAAGTGCAATTCTGAAATTTTTTGCTTTTTCCTGCTCCTCTTAGCATGATAAAGAAGATTCAAAGAGAGTGAGATGCCAGCTCCTTTCATTCAGTCAGTAGCTTCAATCATTTCTGGACGTTTTTCAATGGCAAAAATCAATGAATATTGTAAATGCACAAACAGTAATTTCTCCGCATTGCAAGGTGCAATTCTGAAATTTTTTGCTTTTTCCTGCTCCTCTTAGCATGATAAAGAAGATTCAAAGAGAGTGAGATGCCAGCTCCTTTCATTCAGTCAGTAGCTTCAATCATTTCTGGTATATGAATAACATGATGTTTTTCAATGGCAAAAATCAATGAATATTGTAAATGCACAAACAGTAATTTCTCCGCATTGCAAGGTGCAATTCTGAAATTTTTTGCTTTTTCCTGCTCCTCTTAGCATGATAAAGAAGATTCAAAGAGAGTGAGATGCCAGCTCCTTTCATTCAGTCAGTAGCTTCAATCATTTCTGGACGTTTTTCAATGGCCAAAATCAATGAATATTGTAAATGCACAAACAGTAATTTCACCGCATTGCAAGGTGCAATTCTGAAATTTTTTGCTTTTTCCTGCTCCTCTTAGCATGATAAAGAAGATTCAAAGAGAGTGAGATGCCAGCTCCTTTCATTCAGTCAGTAGCTTCAATCATTTCTGGACGTTTTTCAACGGCAAAAATCAATGAATATTGTAAATGCACAAACAGTAATTTCTCCGCATTGAAAGGTGCAATTCTGAAATTTTTTGCTTTTTCCTGCTCCTCTTAGCATGATAAAGAAGATTCAAAGAGAGTGAGATGCCAGCTCCTTTCATTCAGTCAGTAGCTTCAATCATTTCTGGACATTTTTCAATGGCAAAAATCAATGAATATTGTAAATGCACAAACAGTAATTTCTCCGCATTGCAAGGTGCAATTCTGAAATTTTTTGCTTTTTCCTGCTCCTCTTAGCATGATAAAGAAGATTCAAAGAGAGTGAGATGCCAGCTCCTTTCATTCAGTCAGTAGCTTCAATCATTTCTGGACGTTTTTCAATGGCAAAAATCAATGAATATTGTAAATGCACAAACAGTAATTTCTCCGCATTGCAAGGTGCAATTATGAAATTTTTTGCTTTTTCCTGCTTCTCTTAGCATGATAAAGAAGATTCAAAGAGAGTGAGATGCCAGCTCCTTTCATTCAGTCAGTAGCTTCAATCATTTCTGGACGTTTTTCAATGGCAAAAATCAATGAATATTGTAAATGCACAAGCAGTAATTTCTCCGCATTGCAAGGTGCAATTCTGAAATTTTTTGCTTTTTCCTGCTCCTCTTAGCATGATAAAGAAGATTCAAAGAGAGTGAGATGCCAGCTCCTTTCATTCAGTCAGTATCTTCAATCATTTCTGGACGTTTTTCAATGGCAAAAATCAATGAATATTGTAAATGCACAAACAGTAATTTCTCCGCATTGCAAGGTGCAATTCTGAAATTTTTTGCTTTTTCCTGCTCCTCTTAGCATGAAAAAGAAGATTCAAAGAGAGTGAGATGCCAGCTCCTTTCATTCAGTCAGTAGCTTCAATCATTTCTGGTATATGAATAACATGATGTTTTTCAATGGCAAAAATCAATGAATATTGTAAATGCACAAACAGTAATTTCTCCGCATTGCAAGGTGCAATTCTGAATTTTTTTGCTTTTTCCTGCTCCTCTTAGCATGATAAAGAAGATTCAAAGAGAGTGAGATGCCAGCTCCTTTCATTCAGTCAGTAGCTTCAATCATTTCTGGACGTTTTTCAATGGCAAAAATCAATGAATATTGTAAATGCACAAACAGTAATTTCTCCGCATTGCAAGGTGCAATTCTGAAATTTTTTGCTTTTTCCTGCTCCTCTTAACATGATAAAGAACATTCAAAGAGAGTGAGATGCCAGCTCCTTTCATTCAGTCAGTAGCTTCAATCATTTCTGGACGTTTTTCAATGGCAAAAATCAATGAATATTGTAAATGCACAAACAGTAATTTCTCCGCATTGCAAGGTGCAATTCTGAAATTTTTTGCTTTTTCCTGCTCCTCTTAGCATGATAAAGAAGATTCAAAGAGAGGGAGATGCCAGCTCCTTTCATTTAGTCAGTAGCTTCAAACATTTCTGGTATATGAATAACATGATGTTTTTCAATGGCAAAAATCAATGAATATTGTAAATGCACAAACAGTAATTTCTCCGCATTGCAAGGTGCAATTCTGAAATTTTTTGCTTTTTCCTGCTCCTCTTAGCATGATAAAGAAGATTCAAAGAGAGTGAGATGCCAGCTCCTTTCATTCAGTCAGTAGCTTCAATCATTTCTGGACGTTTTTCATTGGCAAAAATCAATGAATATTGTAAATGCACAAACAGTAATTTCTCCGCATTGCAAGGTGCAATTCTGAAATTTTTTGCTTTTTCCTGCTCCTCTTAGCATGATAAAGAAGATTCAAAGAGAGTGAGATGCCAGCTTCTTTCATTCAGTCAGTAGCTTCAAACATTTCTGGTATATGAATAACATGATGTTTTTCAATGGCAAAAATCAATGAATATTGTAAATGCACAAACAGTAATTTCTCCGCATTGCAAGGTGCAATTCTGAAATTTTTTGCTTTTTCCTGCTCCTCTTAGCATGATAAAGAAGATTCAAAGAGAGTGAGATGCCAGCTCCTTTCATTCAGTCAGTAGCTTCAAACATTTCTGGACGTTTTTCAATGGCAAAAATCAATGAATATTGTAAATGCACAAACAGTAATTTCTCCGCATTGCAAGGTGCAATTCTGAAATTTTTTGCTTTTTCCTGCTCCTCTTAGCATGATAAAGAAGATTCAAAGAAAGTGAGATGCCAGCTCCTTTCATTCAGTCAGTAGCTTCAATCATTTCTGGACGTTTTTCAATGGCAAAAATCAATGAATATTGTAAATGCACAAACAGTAATTTCTCCGCATTGCAAGGTGCAATTCTGAAATTTTTTGCTTTTTCCTGCTCCTCTTAGCATGATAAAGAAGATTCAAAGAGAGTGAGATGCCAGCTCCTTTCATTCAGTCAGTAGCTTCAATCATTTCTGGACGTTTTTCAATGGCAAAAATCAATGAATATTGTAAATGCACAAACAGTAATTTCTCCGCATTGCAAGGTGCAATTCTGAAATTTTTTGCTTTTTCCTGCTCCTCTTAGCATGATAAAGATTCAAAGAGAGTGAGATGCCAGCTCCTTTCATTCAGTCAGTAGCTTCAAACATTTCTGGTATATGAATAACATGATGTTTTTCAATGGCAAAAATCAATGAATATTGTAAATGCACAAACAGTAATTTCTCCACATTGCAAGGTGCAATTCTGAAATTTTTTGCTTTTTCCTGCTCCTCTTAGCATGATAAAGAAGATTCAAAGAGAGTGAGATGCCAGCTCCTTTCATTCAGTCAGTAGCTTCAATCATTTCTGGACGTTTTTCAATGGCAAAAATCAATGAATATTGTAAATGCACAAACAGTAATTTCTCCGCATTGCAAGGTGCAATTCTGAAATTTTTTGCTTTTTCCTGCTCCTCTTAGCATGATAAAGAAGATTCAAAGAGAGTGAGATGCCAGCTCCTTTCATTCAGTCAGTAGCTTCAAACATTTCTGGTATATGAATAACATGATGTTTTTCAATGGCAAAAATCAATGAATATTGTAAATGCACAAACAGTAATTTCTCCGCATTGCAAGGTGCAATTCTGAAATTTTTTGCTTTTTCCTGCTCCTCTTAGCATGATAAAGAAGATTCAAAGAGAGTGAGATGCCAGCTCCTTTCATTCAGTCAGTAGCTTCAATCATTTCTGGACGTTTTTCAATGGCAAAAATCAATGAATATTGTAAATGCACAAACAGTAATTTCTCCGCATTGCAAGGTGCAATTCTGAAATTTTTTGCTTTTTCCTGCTCCTCTTAGCATGATAAAGAAGATTCAAAGAGAGTGAGATGCCAGCTCCTTTCATTCAGTCAGTAGCTTCAATCATTTCTGGATGTTTTTCAATGGCAAAAATCAATGAATATTGTAAATGCACAAACAGTAATTTCTCCGCATTGCAAGGTGCAATTCTGAAATTTTTTGCTTTTTCCTGCTCCTCTTAGCATGATAAAGAAGATTCAAAGAGAGTGAGATGCCAGCTCCTTTCATTCAGTCAGTAGCTTCAAACATTTCTGGTATATGAATAACATGATGTTTTTCAATGGCAAAAATCAATGAATATTGTAAATGCACAAACAGTAATTTCTCCGCATTGCAAGGTGCAATTCTGAAATTTTTTGCTTTTTCCTGCTCCTCTTAGCATGATAAAGAAGATTCAAAGAGAGTGAGATGCCAGCTCCTTTCATTCAGTCAGTACCTTCAATCATTTCTGGACGTTTTTCAATGGCAAAAATCAATGAATATTGTAAATGCACAAACAGTAATTTCTCCGCATTGCAAGGTGCAATTCTGAAATTTTTTGCTTTTTCCTGCTCCTCTTAGCATGATAAAGAAGATTCAAAGAGAGTGAGATGCCAGCTCCTTTCATTCAGTCAGTAGCTTCAAACATTTCTGGTATATGAATAACATGATGTTTTTCAATGGCAAAAATCAATGAATATTGTAAATGAACAAACAGTAATTTCTCCGCATTGCAAGGTGCAATTCTGAAATTTTTTGCTTTTTCCTGCTCCTCTTAGCATGATAAAGAAGATTCAAAGAGAGTGAGATGCCAGCTCCTTTCATTCAGTCAGTAGCTTCAATCATTTCTGGACGTTTTTCAATGGCAAAAATCAATGAATATTGTAAATGCACAAACAGTAATTTCTCCGCATTGCAAGGTGCAATTCTGAAATTTTTTGCTTTTTCCTGCTCCTCTTAGCATGATAAAGAAGATTCAAAGAGAGTGAGATGCCAGCTCCTTTCATTCAGTCAGTAGCTTCAATCATTTCTGGATGTTTTTCAATGGCAAAAATCAATGAATATTGTAAATGCACAAACAGTAATTTCTCCGCATTGCAAGGTGCAATTCTGAAATTTTTTGCTTTTTCCTGCTCCTCTTAGCATGAAAAAGAAGATTCAAAGAGAGTGAGATGCCAGCTCCTTTCATTCAGTCAGTAGCTTCAATCATTTCTGGTATATGAATAACATGATGTTTTTCAATGGCAAAAATCAATGAATATTGTAAATGCACAAACAGTAATTTCTCCGCATTGCAAGGTGCAATTCTGAATTTTTTTGCTTTTTCCTGCTCCTCTTAGCATGATAAAGAAGATTCAAAGAGAGTGAGATGCCAGCTCCTTTCACTCAGTCAGTAGCTTCAATCATTTCTGGACGTTTTTCAATGGCAAAAATCAATGAATATTGTAAATGCACAAACAGTAATTTCTCCGCATTGCAAGGTGCAATTCTGAAATTTTTTGCTTTTTCCTGCTCCTCTTAGCATGATAAAGAAGATTCAAAGAGAGTGAGATGCCAGCTCCTTTCATTCAGTCAGTAGCTTCAAACATTTCTGGTATATGAATAACATGATGTTTTTCAATGGCAAAAATCAATGAATATTGTAAATGCACAAACAGTAATTTCTCCGCATTGCAAGGTGCAATTCTGAAATTTTTTGCTTTTTCCTGCTCCTCTTAGCATGATAAAGAAGATTCAAAGAGAGTGAGATGCCAGCTCCTTTCATTCAGTCAGTAGCTTCAATCATTTCTGGACGTTTTTCATTGGCAAAAATCAATGAATATTGTAAATGCACAAACAGTAATTTCTCCGCATTGCAAGGTGCAATTCTGAAATTTTTTGCTTTTTCCTGCTCCTCTTAGCATGATAAAGAAGATTCAAAGAGAGTGAGATGCCAGCTTCTTTCATTCAGTCAGTAGCTTCAAACATTTCTGGTATATGAATAACATGATGTTTTTCAATGGCAAAAATCAATGAATATTGTAAATGCACAAACAGTAATTTCTCCGCATTGCAAGGTGCAATTCTGAAATTTTTTGCTTTTTCCTGCTCCTCTTAGCATGATAATGAAGATTCAAAGAGAGTGAGATGCCAATGCCAGCTCCTTTCATTCAGTCAGTAGCTTCAATCATTTCTGGACGTTTTTCAATGGCAAAAATCAATGAATATTGTAAATGCACAAACAGTAATTTCTCCGCATTGCAAGGTGCAATTCTGAAATTTTTTGCTTTTTCCTGCTCCTCTTAGCATGATAAAGAAGATTCAAAGAGAGTGAGATGCCAGCTCCTTTCATTCAGTCAGTAGCTTCAATCATTTCTGGACGTTTTTCAATGGCAAAAATCAATGAATATTGTAAATGCACAAACAGTAATTTCTCCGCATTGCAAGGTGCAATTCTCAAATTTTTTGCTTTTTCCTGCTCCTCTTAGCATGATAAAGAAGATTCAAAGAGAGTGAGATGCCAGCTCCTTTCATTCAGTCAGTAGCTTCAATCATTTCTGGACGTTTTTCAATGGCAAAAATCAATGAATATTGTAAATGCACAAACAGTAATTTCTCCGCATTGCAAGGTGCAATTCTGAAATTTTTTGCTTTTTCCTGCTCCTCTTAGCATGATAAAGAAGATTCAAAGAGAGTGAGATGCCAGCTCCTTTCATTCAGTCAGTAGCTTCAAACATTTCTGGTATATGAATAACATGATGTTTTTCAATGGCAAAAATCAATGAATATTGTAAATGCACAAACAGTAATTTCTCCGCATTGCAAGGTGCAATTCTGAAATTTTTTGCTTTTTCCTGCTCCTCTTAGCATGATAAAGAAGATTCAAAGAGAGTGAGATGCCAGCTCCTTTCATTCAGTCAGTAGCTTCAATCATTTCTGGATGTTTTTCAATGGCAAAAATCAATGAATATTGTAAATGCACAAACAGTAATTTCTCCGCATTGCAAGGTGCAATTCTGAAATTTTTTGCTTTTTCCTGCTCCTCTTAGCATGAAAAAGAAGATTCAAAGAGAGTGAGATGCCAGCTCCTTTCATTCAGTCAGTAGCTTCAATCATTTCTGGTATATGAATAACATGATGTTTTTCAATGGCAAAAATCAATGAATATTGTAAATGCACAAACAGTAATTTCTCCGCATTGCAAGGTGCAATTCTGAATTTTTTGCTTTTTCCTGCTCCTCTTAGCATGATAAAGAAGATTCAAAGAGAGTGAGATGCCAGCTCCTTTCATTCAGTCAGTAGCTTCAATCATTTCTGGACGTTTTTCAATGGCAAAAATCAATGAATATTGTAAATGCACAAACAGTAATTTCTCCGCATTGCAAGGTGAAATTCTGAAATTTTTTGCTTTTTCCTGCTCCTCTTAGCATGATAAAGAAGATTCAAAGAGAGTGAGATGCCAGCTCCTTTCATTCAGTCAGTAGCTTCAAACATTTCTGGTATATGAATAACATGATGTTTTTCAATGGCAAAAATCAATGAATATTGTAAATGCACAAACAGTAATTTCTCCGCATTGCAAGGTGCAATTCTGAAATTTTTTGCTTTTTCCTGCTCCTCTTAGCATGATAAAGAAGATTCAAAGAGAGTGAGATGCCAGCTCCTTTCATTCAGTCAGTAGCTTCAATCATTTCTGGACGTTTTTCATTGGCAAAAATCAATGAATATTGTAAATGCACAAACAGTAATTTCTCCGCATTGCAAGGTGCAATTCTGAAATTTTTTGCTTTTTCCTGCTCCTCTTAGCATGATAAAGAAGATTCAAAGAGAGTGAGATGCCAGCTCCTTTCATTCAGTCAGTAGCTTCAAACATTTCTGGTATATGAATAACATGATGTTTTTCAATGGCAAAAATCAATGAATATTGTAAATGCACAAACAGTAATTTCTCCGCATTGCAAGGTGCAATTCTGAAATTTTTTGCTTTTTCCTGCTCCTCTTAGCATGATAAAGAAGATTCAAAGAGAGTGAGATGCCAGCTCCTTTCATTCAGTCAGTAGCTTCAATCATTTCTGGACGTTTTTCATTGGCAAAAATCAATGAATATTGTAAATGCACAAACAGTAATTTCTCCGCATTGCAAGGTGCAATTCTGAAATTTTTTGCTTTTTCCTGCTCCTCTTAGCATGATAAAGAAGATTCAAAGAGAGTGAGATGCCAGCTTCTTTCATTCAGTCAGTAGCTTCAAACATTTCTGGTATATGAATAACATGATGTTTTTCAATGGCAAAAATCAATGAATATTGTAAATGCACAAACAGTAATTTCTCCGCATTGCAAGGTGCAATTCTGAAATTTTTTGCTTTTTCCTGCTCCTCTTAGCATGATAAAGAAGATTCAAAGAGAGTGAGATGCCAGCTCCTTTCATTCAGTCAGTAGCTTCAATCATTTCTGGACGTTTTTCAATGGCAAAAATCAATGAATATTGTAAATGCACAAACAGTAATTTCTCCGCATTGCAAGGTGCAATTCTGAAATTTTTTGCTTTTTCCTGCTCCTCTTAGCATGATAAAGAAGATTCAAAGAAAGTGAGATGCCAGCTCCTTTCATTCAGTCAGTAGCTTCAATCATTTCTGGACGTTTTTCAATGGCAAAAATCAATGAATATTGTAAATGCACAAACAGTAATTTCTCCGCATTGCAAGGTGCAATTCTGAAATTTTTTGCTTTTTCCTGCTCCTCTTAGCATGATAAAGAAGATTCAAAGAGAGTGAGATGCCAGCTCCTTTCATTCAGTCAGTAGCTTCAATCATTTCTGGACGTTTTTCAATGGCAAAAATCAATGAATATTGTAAATGCACAAACAGTAATTTCTCCGCATTGCAAGGTGCAATTCTGAAATTTTTTGTTTTTCCTGCTCCTCTTAGCATGATAAAGAAGATTCAAAGAGAGTGAGATGCCAGCTCCTTTTATTCAGTCAGTAGCTTCAAACATTTCTGGTATATGAATAACATGATGTTTTTCAATGGCAAAAATCAATGAATATTGTAAATGCACAAACAGTAATTTCTCCACATTGCAAGGTGCAATTCTGAAATTTTTTGCTTTTTCCTGCTCCTCTTAGCATGATAAAGAAGATTCAAAGAGAGTGAGATGCCAGCTCCTTTCATTCAGTCAGTAGCTTCAATCATTTCTGGACGTTTTTCAATGGCAAAAATCAATGAATATTGTAAATGCACAAACAGTAATTTCTCCGCATTGCAAGGTGCAATTCTGAAATTTTTTGCTTTTTCCTGCTCCTCTTAGCATGATAAAGAAGATTCAAAGAGAGTGAGATGCCAGCTCCTTTCATTCAGTCAGTAGCTTCAAACATTTCTGGTATATGAATAACATGATGTTTTTCAATGGCAAAAATCAATGAATATTGTAAATGCACAAACAGTAATTTCTCCGCATTGCAAGGTGCAATTCTGAAATTTTTTGCTTTTTCCTGCTCCTCTTAGCATGATAAAGAAGATTCAAAGAGAGTGAGATGCCAGCTCCTTTCATTCAGTCAGTAGCTTCAATCATTTCTGGACGTTTTTCAATGGCAAAAATCAATGAATATTGTAAATGCACAAACAGTAATTTCTCCGCATTGCAAGGTGCAATTCTGAAATTTTTTGCTTTTTCCTGCTCCTCTTAGCATGATAAAGAAGATTCAAAGAAAGTGAGATGCCAGCTCCTTTCATTCAGTCAGTAGCTTCAATCATTTCTGGACGTTTTTCAATGGCAAAAATCAATGAATATTGTAAATGCACAAACAGTAATTTCTCCGCATTGCAAGGTGCAATTCTGAAATTTTTTGCTTTTTCCTGCTCCTCTTAGCATGATAAAGAAGATTCAAAGAGAGTGAGATGCCAGCTCCTTTCATTCAGTCAGTAGCTTCAATCATTTCTGGACGTTTTTCAATGGCAAAAATCAATGAATATTGTAAATGCACAAACAGTAATTTCTCCGCATTGCAAGGTGCAATTCTGAAATTTTTTGCTTTTTCCTGCTCCTCTTAGCATGATAAAGAAGATTCAAAGAGAGTGAGATGCCAGCTCCTTTCATTCAGTCAGTAGCTTCAAACATTTCTGGTATATGAATAACATGATGTTTTTCAATGGCAAAAATCAATGAATATTGTAAATGCACAAACAGTAATTTCTCCGCATTGCAAGGTGCAATTCTGAAATTTTTTGCTTTTTCCTGCTCCTCTTAGCATGATAAAGAAGATTCAAAGAGAGTGAGATGCCAGCTCCTTTCATTCAGTCAGTAGCTTCAATCATTTCTGGATGTTTTTCAATGGCAAAAATCAATGAATATTGTAAATGCACAAACAGTAATTTCTCCGCATTGCAAGGTGCAATTCTGAAATTTTTTGCTTTTTCCTGCTCCTCTTAGCATGAAAAAGAAGATTCAAAGAGAGTGAGATGCCAGCTCCTTTCATTCAGTCAGTAGCTTCAATCATTTCTGGTATATGAATAACATGATGTTTTTCAATGGCAAAAATCAATGAATATTGTAAATGCACAAACAGTAATTTCTCCGCATTGCAAGGTGCAATTCTGAATTTTTTTGCTTTTTCCTGCTCCTCTTAGCATGATAAAGAAGATTCAAAGAGAGTGAGATGCCAGCTCCTTTCATTCAGTCAGTAGCTTCAATCATTTCTGGACGTTTTTCAATGGCAAAAATCAATGAATATTGTAAATGCACAAACAGTAATTTCTCCGCATTGCAAGGTGAAATTCTGAAATTTTTTGCTTTTTCCTGCTCCTCTTAGCATGATAAAGAAGATTCAAAGAGAGTGAGATGCCAGCTCCTTTCATTCAGTCAGTAGCTTCAAACATTTCTGGTATATGAATAACATGATGTTTTTCAATGGCAAAAATCAATGAATATTGTAAATGCACAAACAGTAATTTCTCCGCATTGCAAGGTGCAATTCTGAAATTTTTTGCTTTTTCCTGCTCCTCTTAGCATGATAAAGAAGATTCAAAGAGAGTGAGATGCCAGCTCCTTTCATTCAGTCAGTAGCTTCAATCATTTCTGGACGTTTTTCATTGGCAAAAATCAATGAATATTGTAAATGCACAAACAGTAATTTCTCCGCATTGCAAGGTGCAATTCTGAAATTTTTTGCTTTTTCCTGCTCCTCTTAGCATGATAAAGAAGATTCAAAGAGAGTGAGATGCCAGCTCCTTTCATTCAGTCAGTAGCTTCAAACATTTCTGGTATATGAATAACATGATGTTTTTCAATGGCAAAAATCAATGAATATTGTAAATGCACAAACAGTAATTTCTCCGCATTGCAAGGTGCAATTCTGAAATTTTTTGCTTTTTCCTGCTCCTCTTAGCATGATAAAGAAGATTCAAAGAGAGTGAGATGCCAGCTCCTTTCATTCAGTCAGTAGCTTCAATCATTTCTGGACGTTTTTCATTGGCAAAAATCAATGAATATTGTAAATGCACAAACAGTAATTTCTCCGCATTGCAAGGTGCAATTCTGAAATTTTTTGCTTTTTCCTGCTCCTCTTAGCATGATAAAGAAGATTCAAAGAGAGTGAGATGCCAGCTTCTTTCATTCAGTCAGTAGCTTCAAACATTTCTGGTATATGAATAACATGATGTTTTTCAATGGCAAAAATCAATGAATATTGTAAATGCACAAACAGTAATTTCTCCGCATTGCAAGGTGCAATTCTGAAATTTTTTGCTTTTTCCTGCTCCTCTTAGCATGATAAAGAAGATTCAAAGAGAGTGAGATGCCAGCTCCTTTCATTCAGTCAGTAGCTTCAATCATTTCTGGACGTTTTTCAATGGCAAAAATCAATGAATATTGTAAATGCACAAACAGTAATTTCTCCGCATTGCAAGGTGCAATTCTGAAATTTTTTGCTTTTTCCTGCTCCTCTTAGCATGATAAAGAAGATTCAAAGAAAGTGAGATGCCAGCTCCTTTCATTCAGTCAGTAGCTTCAATCATTTCTGGACGTTTTTCAATGGCAAAAATCAATGAATATTGTAAATGCACAAACAGTAATTTCTCCACATTGCAAGGTGCAATTCTGAAATTTTTTGCTTTTTCCTGCTCCTCTTAGCATGATAAAGAAGATTCAAAGAGAGTGAGATGCCAGCTCCTTTCATTCAGTCAGTAGCTTCAATCATTTCTGGACGTTTTTCAATGGCAAAAATCAATGAATATTGTAAATGCACAAACAGTAATTTCTCCGCATTGCAAGGTGCAATTCTGAAATTTTTTGTTTTTCCTGCTCCTCTTAGCATGATAAAGAAGATTCAAAGAGAGTGAGATGCCAGCTCCTTTTATTCAGTCAGTAGCTTCAAACATTTCTGGTATATGAATAACATGATGTTTTTCAATGGCAAAAATCAATGAATATTGTAAATGCACAAACAGTAATTTCTCCACATTGCAAGGTGCAATTCTGAAATTTTTTGCTTTTTCCTGCTCCTCTTAGCATGATAAAGAAGATTCAAAGAGAGTGAGATGCCAGCTCCTTTCATTCAGTCAGTAGCTTCAATCATTTCTGGACGTTTTTCAATGGCAAAAATCAATGAATATTGTAAATGCACAAACAGTAATTTCTCCGCATTGCAAGGTGCAATTCTGAAATTTTTTGCTTTTTCCTGCTCCTCTTAGCATGATAAAGAAGATTCAAAGAGAGTGAGATGCCAGCTCCTTTCATTCAGTCAGTAGCTTCAAACATTTCTGGTATATGAATAACATGATGTTTTTCAATGGCAAAAATCAATGAATATTGTAAATGCACAAACAGTAATTTCTCCGCATTGCAAGGTGCAATTCTGAAATTTTTTGCTTTTTCCTGCTCCTCTTAGCATGATAAAGAAGATTCAAAGAGAGTGAGATGCCAGCTCCTTTCATTCAGTCAGTAGCTTCAATCATTTCTGGACGTTTTTCAATGGCAAAAATCAATGAATATTGTAAATGCACAAACAGTAATTTCTCCGCATTGCAAGGTGCAATTCTGAAATTTTTTGCTTTTTCCTGCTCCTCTTAGCATGATAAAGAAGATTCAAAGAGAGTGAGATGCCAGCTCCTTTCATTCAGTCAGTAGCTTCAATCATTTCTGGATGTTTTTCAATGGCAAAAATCAATGAATATTGTAAATGCACAAACAGTAATTTCTCCGCATTGCAAGGTGCAATTCTGAAATTTTTTTGCTTTTTCCTGCTCCTCTTAGCATGATAAAGAAGATTCAAAGAGAGTGAGATGCCAGCTCCTTTCATTCAGTCAGTAGCTTCAAACATTTCTGGTATATGAATAACATGATGTTTTTCAATGGCAAAAATCAATGAATATTGTAAATGCACAAACAGTAATTTCTCCGCATTGCAAGGTGCAATTCTGAAATTTTTTGCTTTTTCCTGCTCCTCTTAGCATGATAAAGAAGATTCAAAGAGAGTGCGATGCCAGCTCCTTTCATTCAGTCAGTACCTTCAATCATTTCTGGACGTTTTTCAATGGCAAAAATCAATGAATATTGTAAATGCACAAACAGTAATTTCTCCGCATTGCAAGGTGCAATTCTGAAATTTTTTGCTTTTTCCTGCTCCTCTTAGCATGATAAAGAAGATTCAAAGAGAGTGAGATGCCAGCTCCTTTCATTCAGTCAGTAGCTTCAAACATTTCTGGTATATGAATAACATGATGTTTTTCAATGGCAAAAATCAATGAATATTGTAAATGCACAAACAGTAATTTCTCCGCATTGCAAGGTGCAATTCTGAAATTTTTTGCTTTTTCCTGCTCCTCTTAGCATGATAAAGAAGATTCAAAGAGAGTGAGATGCCAGCTCCTTTCATTCAGTCAGTAGCTTCAATCATTTCTGGACGTTTTTCAATGGCAAAAATCAATGAATATTGTAAATGCACAAACAGTAATTTCTCCGCATTGCAAGGTGCAATTCTGAAATTTTTTGCTTTTTCCTGCTCCTCTTAGCATGATAAAGAAGATTCAAAGAGAGTGAGATGCCAGCTCCTTTCATTCAGTCAGTAGCTTCAATCATTTCTGGATGTTTTTCAATGGCAAAAATCAATGAATATTGTAAATGCACAAACAGTAATTTCTCCGCATTGCAAGGTGCAATTCTGAAATTTTTTGCTTTTTCCTGCTCCTCTTAGCATGAAAAAGAAGATTCAAAGAGAGTGAGATGCCAGCTCCTTTCATTCAGTCAGTAGCTTCAATCATTTCTGGTATATGAATAACATGATGTTTTTCAATGGCAAAAATCAATGAATATTGTAAATGCACAAACAGTAATTTCTCCGCATTGCAAGGTGCAATTCTGAAATTTTTTGCTTTTTCCTGCTCCTCTTAGCATGATAAAGAAGATTCAAAGAGAGTGAGATGCCAGCTCCTTTCATTCAGTCAGTACCTTCAATCATTTCTGGACGTTTTTCAATGGCAAAAATCAATGAATATTGTAAATGCACAAACAGTAATTTCTCCGCATTGCAAGGTGCAATTCTGAAATTTTTTGCTTTTTCCTGCTCCTCTTAGCATGATAAAGAAGATTCAAAGAGAGTGAGATGCCAGCTCCTTTCATTCAGTCAGTAGCTTCAAACATTTCTGGTATATGAATAACATGATGTTTTTCAATGGCAAAAATCAATGAATATTGTAAATGCACAAACAGTAATTTCTCCGCATTGCAAGGTGCAATTCTGAAATTTTTTGCTTTTTCCTGCTCCTCTTAGCATGATAAAGAAGATTCAAAGAGAGTGAGATGCCAGCTCCTTTCATTCAGTCAGTAGCTTCAATCATTTCTGGACGTTTTTCAATGGCAAAAATCAATGAATATTGTAAATGCACAAACAGTAATTTCTCCGCATTGCAAGGTGCAATTCTGAAATTTTTTGCTTTTTCCTGCTCCTCTTAGCATGATAAAGAAGATTCAAAGAGAGTGAGATGCCAGCTCCTTTCATTCAGTCAGTAGCTTCAATCATTTCTGGATGTTTTTCAATGGCAAAAATCAATGAATATTGTAAATGCACAAACAGTAATTTCTCCGCATTGCAAGGTGCAATTCTGAAATTTTTTGCTTTTTCCTGCTCCTCTTAGCATGAAAAAGAAGATTCAAAGAGAGTGAGATGCCAGCTCCTTTCATTCAGTCAGTAGCTTCAATCATTTCTGGTATATGAATAACATGATGTTTTTCAATGGCAAAAATCAATGAATATTGTAAATGCACAAACAGTAATTTCTCCGCATTGCAAGGTGCAATTCTGAATTTTTTTGCTTTTTCCTGCTCCTCTTAGCATGATAAAGAAGATTCAAAGAGAGTGAGATGCCAGCTCCTTTCATTCAGTCAGTAGCTTCAATCATTTCTGGACGTTTTTCAATGGCAAAAATCAATGAATATTGTAAATGCACAAACAGTAATTTCTCCGCATTGCAAGGTGCAATTCTGAAATTTTTTGCTTTTTCCTGCTCCTCTTAGCATGATAAAGAAGATTCAAAGAAAGTGAGATGCCAGCTCCTTTCATTCAGTCAGTAGCTTCAATCATTTCTGGACGTTTTTCAATGGCAAAAATCAATGAATATTGTAAATTCACAAACAGTAATTTCTCCGCATTGCAAGGTGCAATTCTGAAATTTTTTGCTTTTTCCTGTTCCTCTTAGCATGATAAAGAAGATTCAAAGAGAGTGAGATGCCAGCTCCTTTCATTCAGTCAGTAGCTTCAATCATTTCTGGACGTTTTTCAATGGCAAAAATCAATGAATATTGTAAATGCACAAACAGTAATTTCTCCGCATTGCAAGGTGCAATTCTGAAATTTTTTGCTTTTTCCTGCTCCTCTTAGCATGATAAAGAAGATTCAAAGAGAGTGAGATGCCAGCTCCTTTCATTCAGTCAGTAGCTTCAAACATTTCTGGTATATGAATAACATGATGTTTTTCAATGGCAAAAATCAATGAATATTGTAAATGCACAAACAGTAATTTCTCCGCATTGCAAGGTGCAATTCTGAAATTTTTTGCTTTTTCCTGCTCCTCTTAGCATGATAAAGAAGATTCAAAGAGAGTGAGATGCCAGCTCCTTTCATTCAGTCAGTAGCTTCAATCATTTCTGGATGTTTTTCAATGGCAAAAATCAATGAATATTGTAAATGCACAAACAGTAATTTCTCCGCATTGCAAGGTGCAATTCTGAAATTTTTTGCTTTTTCCTGCTCCTCTTAGCATGAAAAAGAAGATTCAAAGAGAGTGAGATGCCAGCTCCTTTCATTCAGTCAGTAGCTTCAATCATTTCAGGTATATGAATAACATGATGTTTTTCAATGGCAAAAATCAATGAATATTGTAAATGCACAAACAGTAATTTCTCCGCATTGCAAGGTGCAATTCTGAATTTTTTTGCTTTTTCCTGCTCCTCTTAGCATGATAAAGAAGATTCAAAGAGAGTGAGATGCCAGCTCCTTTCATTCAGTCAGTAGCTTCAATCATTTCTGGACGTTTTTCAATGGCAAAAATCAATGAATATTGTAAATGCACAAACAGTAATTTCTCCGCATTGCAAGGTGAAATTCTGAAATTTTTTGCTTTTTCCTGCTCCTCTTAGCATGATAAAGAAGATTCAAAGAGAGTGAGATGCCAGCTCCTTTCATTCAGTCAGTAGCTTCAAACATTTCTGGTATATGAATAACATGATGTTTTTCAATGGCAAAAATCAATGAATATTGTAAATGCACAAACAGTAATTTCTCCGCATTGCAAGGTGCAATTCTGAAATTTTTTGCTTTTTCCTGCTCCTCTTAGCATGATAAAGAAGATTCAAAGAGAGTGAGATGCCAGCTCCTTTCATTCAGTCAGTAGCTTCAATCATTTCTGGACGTTTTTCATTGGCAAAAATCAATGAATATTGTAAATGCACAAACAGTAATTTCTCCGCATTGCAAGGTGCAATTCTGAAATTTTTTGCTTTTTCCTGCTCCTCTTAGCATGATAAAGAAGATTCAAAGAGAGTGAGATGCCAGCTCCTTTCATTCAGTCAGTAGCTTCAAACATTTCTGGTATATGAATAACATGATGTTTTTCAATGGCAAAAATCAATGAATATTGTAAATGCACAAACAGTAATTTCTCCGCATTGCAAGGTGCAATTCTGAAATTTTTTGCTTTTTCCTGCTCCTCTTAGCATGATAAAGAAGATTCAAAGAGAGTGAGATGCCAGCTCCTTTCATTCAGTCAGTAGCTTCAATCATTTCTGGACGTTTTTCATTGGCAAAAATCAATGAATATTGTAAATGCACAAACAGTAATTTCTCCGCATTGCAGGTGCAATTCTGAAATTTTTTGCTTTTTCCTGCTCCTCTTAGCATGATAAAGAAGATTCAAAGAGAGTGAGATGCCAGCTTCTTTCATTCAGTCAGTAGCTTCAAACATTTCTGGTATATGAATAACATGATGTTTTTCAATGGCAAAAATCAATGAATATTGTAAATGCACAAACAGTAATTTCTCCGCATTGCAAGGTGCAATTCTGAAATTTTTTTGCTTTTTTCCTGCTCCTCTTAGCATGATAAAGAAGATTCAAAGAGAGTGAGATGCCAGCTCCTTTCATTCAGTCAGTAGCTTCAATCATTTCTGGACGTTTTTCAATGGCAAAAATCAATGAATATTGTAAATGCACAAACAGTAATTTCTCCGCATTGCAAGGTGCAATTCTGAAATTTTTTGCTTTTTCCTGCTCCTCTTAGCATGATAAAGAAGATTCAAAGAAAGTGAGATGCCAGCTCCTTTCATTCAGTCAGTAGCTTCAATCATTTCTGGACGTTTTTCAATGGCAAAAATCAATGAATATTGTAAATGCACAAACAGTAATTTCTCCGCATTGCAAGGTGCAATTCTGAAATTTTTTGCTTTTTCCTGCTCCTCTTAGCATGATAAAGAAGATTCAAAGAGAGTGAGATGCCAGCTCCTTTCATTCAGTCAGTAGCTTCAAATCATTTCTGGACGTTTTTCAATGGCAAAAATCAATGAATATTGTAAATGCACAAACAGTAATTTCTCCGCATTGCAAGGTGCAATTCTGAAATTTTTTGTTTTTCCTGCTCCTCTTAGCATGATAAAGAAGATTCAAAGAGAGTGAGATGCCAGCTCCTTTTATTCAGTCAGTAGCTTCAAACATTTCTGGTATATGAATAACATGATGTTTTTCAATGGCAAAAATCAATGAATATTGTAAATGCACAAACAGTAATTTCTCCACATTGCAAGGTGCAATTCTGAAATTTTTTGCTTTTTCCTGCTCCTCTTAGCATGATAAAGAAGATTCAAAGAGAGTGAGATGCCAGCTCCTTTCATTCAGTCAGTAGCTTCAATCATTTCTGGACGTTTTTCAATGGCAAAAATCAATGAATATTGTAAATGCACAAACAGTAATTTCTCCGCATTGCAAGGTGCAATTCTGAAATTTTTTGCTTTTTCCTGCTCCTCTTAGCATGATAAAGAAGATTCAAAGAGAGTTAGATGCCAGCTCCTTTCATTCAGTCAGTAGCTTCAAACATTTCTGGTATATGAATAACATGATGTTTTTCAATGGCAAAAATCAATGAATATTGTAAATGCACAAACAGTAATTTCTCCGCATTGCAAGGTGCAATTCTGAAATTTTTTGCTTTTTCCTGCTCCTCTTAGCATGATAAAGAAGATTCAAAGAGAGTGAGATGCCAGCTCCTTTCATTCAGTCAGTAGCTTCAATCATTTCTGGACGTTTTTCAATGGCAAAAATCAATGAATATTGTAAATGCACAAACAGTAATTTCTCCGCATTGCAAGGTGCAATTCTGAAATTTTTTGCTTTTTCCTGCTCCTCTTAGCATGATAAAGAAGATTCAAAGAAAGTGAGATGCCAGCTCCTTTCATTCAGTCAGTAGCTTCAATCATTTCTGGACGTTTTTCAATGGCAAAAATCAATGAATATTGTAAATGCACAAACAGTAATTTCTCCGCATTGCAAGGTGCAATTCTGAAATTTTTTGCTTTTTCCTGCTCCTCTTAGCATGATAAAGAAGATTCAAAGAGAGTGAGATGCCAGCTCCTTTCATTCAGTCAGTAGCTTCAATCATTTCTGGACGTTTTTCAATGGCAAAAATCAATGAATATTGTAAATGCACAACAGTAATTTCTCCGCATTGCAAGGTGCAATTCTGAAATTTTTTGCTTTTTCCTGCTCCTCTTAGCATGATAAAGAAGATTCAAAGAGAGTGAGATGCCAGCTCCTTTCATTCAGTCAGTAGCTTCAAACATTTCTGGTATATGAATAACATGATGTTTTTCAATGGCAAAAATCAATGAATATTGTAAATGCACAAACAGTAATTTCTCCGCATTGCAAGGTGCAATTCTGAAATTTTTTGCTTTTTCCTGCTCCTCTTAGCATGATAAAGAAGATTCAAAGAGAGTGAGATGCCAGCTCCTTTCATTCAGTCAGTAGCTTCAATCATTTCTGGATGTTTTTCAATGGCAAAAATCAATGAATATTGTAAATGCACAAACAGTAATTTCTCCGCATTGCAAGGTGCAATTCTGAAATTTTTTGCTTTTTCCTGCTCCTCTTAGCATGAAAAAGAAGATTCAAAGAGAGTGAGATGCCAGCTCCTTTCATTCAGTCAGTAGCTTCAATCATTTCTGGTATATGAATAACATGATGTTTTTCAATGGCAAAAATCAATGAATATTGTAAATGCACAAACAGTAATTTCTCCGCATTGCAAGGTGCAATTCTGAATTTTTTTGCTTTTTCCTGCTCCTCTTAGCATGATAAAGAAGATTCAAAGAGAGTGAGATGCCAGCTCCTTTCATTCAGTCAGTAGCTTCAATCATTTCTGGACGTTTTTCAATGGCAAAAATCAATGAATATTGTAAATGCACAAACAGTAATTTCTCCGCATTGCAAGGTGAAATTCTGAAATTTTTTGCTTTTTCCTGCTCCTCTTAGCATGATAAAGAAGATTCAAAGAGAGTGAGATGCCAGCTCCTTTCATTCAGTCAGTAGCTTCAAACATTTCTGGTATATGAATAACATGATGTTTTTCAATGGCAAAAATCAATGAATATTGTAAATGCACAAACAGTAATTTCTCCGCATTGCAAGGTGCAATTCTGAAATTTTTTGCTTTTTCCTGCTCCTCTTAGCATGATAAAGAAGATTCAAAGAGAGTGAGATGCCAGCTCCTTTCATTCAGTCAGTAGCTTCAATCATTTCTGGACGTTTTTCATTGGCAAAAATCAATGAATATTGTAAATGCACAAACAGTAATTTCTCCGCATTGCAAGGTGCAATTCTGAAATTTTTTGCTTTTTCCTGCTCCTCTTAGCATGATAAAGAAGATTCAAAGAGAGTGAGATGCCAGCTCCTTTCATTCAGTCAGTAGCTTCAAACATTTTCTGGTATATGAATAACATGATGTTTTTCAATGGCAAAAATCAATGAATATTGTAAATGCACAAACAGTAATTTCTCCGCATTGCAAGGTGCAATTCTGAAATTTTTTGCTTTTTCCTGCTCCTCTTAGCATGATAAAGAAGATTCAAAGAGAGTGAGATGCCAGCTCCTTTCATTCAGTCAGTAGCTTCAATCATTTCTGGACGTTTTTCATTGGCAAAAATCAATGAATATTGTAAATGCACAAACAGTAATTTCTCCGCATTGCAAGGTGCAATTCTGAAATTTTTTGCTTTTTCCTGCTCCTCTTAGCATGATAAAGAAGATTCAAAGAGAGTGAGATGCCAGCTTCTTTCATTCAGTCAGTAGCTTCAAACATTTCTGGTATATGAATAACATGATGTTTTTCAATGGCAAAAATCAATGAATATTGTAAATGCACAAACAGTAATTTCTCCGCATTGCAAGGTGCAATTCTGAAATTTTTTGCTTTTTCCTGCTCTCTTAGCATGATAAAGAAGATTCAAAGAGAGTGAGATGCCAGCTCCTTTCATTCAGTCAGTAGCTTCAATCATTTCTGGACGTTTTTCAATGGCAAAAATCAATGAATATTGTAAATGCACAAACAGTAATTTCTCCGCATTGCAAGGTGCAATTCTGAAATTTTTTGCTTTTTCCTGCTCCTCTTAGCATGATAAAGAAGATTCAAAGAAGTGAGATGCCAGCTCCTTTCATTCAGTCAGTAGCTTCAATCATTTCTGGACGTTTTTCAATGGCAAAAATCAATGAATATTGTAAATGCACAAACAGTAATTTCTCCACATTGCAAGGTGCAATTCTGAAATTTTTTGCTTTTTCCTGCTCCTCTTAGCATGATAAAGAAGATTCAAAGAGAGTGAGATGCCAGCTCCTTTCATTCAGTCAGTAGCTTCAATCATTTCTGGACGTTTTTCAATGGCAAAAATCAATGAATATTGTAAATGCACAAACAGTAATTTCTCCGCATTGCAAGGTGCAATTCTGAAATTTTTTGTTTTTCCTGCTCCTCTTAGCATGATAAAGAAGATTCAAAGAGAGTGAGATGCCAGCTCCTTTTATTCAGTCAGTAGCTTCAAACATTTCTGGTATATGAATAACATGATGTTTTTCAATGGCAAAAATCAATGAATATTGTAAATGCACAAACAGTAATTTCTCCACATTGCAAGGTGCAATTCTGAAATTTTTTGCTTTTTCCTGCTCCTCTTAGCATGATAAAGAAGATTCAAAGAGAGTGAGATGCCAGCTCCTTTCATTCAGTCAGTAGCTTCAATCATTCTGGACGTTTTTCAATGGCAAAAATCAATGAATATTGTAAATGCACAAACAGTAATTTCTCCGCATTGCAAGGTGCAATTCTGAAATTTTTTGCTTTTTCCTGCTCCTCTTAGCATGATAAAGAAGATTCAAAGAGAGTGAGATGCCAGCTCCTTTCATTCAGTCAGTAGCTTCAAACATTTCTGGTATATGAATAACATGATGTTTTTCAATGGCAAAATCAATGAATATTGTAAATGCACAAACAGTAATTTCTCCGCATTGCAAGGTGCAATTCTGAAATTTTTTGCTTTTTCCTGCTCCTCTTAGCATGATAAAGAAGATTCAAAGAGAGTGAGATGCCAGCTCCTTTCATTCAGTCAGTAGCTTCAATCATTTCTGGTAAGAATAAAGATGTTTTTCAATGGCAAAAATCAATGAATATTGTAAATGCACAAACAGTAATTTCTCCGCATTGCAAGGTGCAATTCTGAAATTTTTTGCTTTTTCCTGCTCCTCTTAGCATGATAAAGAAGATTCAAAGAGAGTGAGATGCCAGCTCCTTTCATTCAGTCAGTAGCTTCAATCATTTCTGGATGTTTTTCAATGGCAAAAATCAATGAATATTGTAAATGCACAAACAGTAATTTCTCCGCATTGCAAGGTGCAATTCTGAAATTTTTTGCTTTTTCCTGCTCCTCTTAGCATGATAAAGAAGATTCAAAGAGAGTGAGATGCCAGCTCCTTTCATTCAGTCAGTAGCTTCAAACATTTCTGGTATATGAATAACATGATGTTTTTCAATGGCAAAAATCAATGAATATTGTAAATGCACAAACAGTAATTTCTCCGCATTGCAAGGTGCAATTCTGAAATTTTTTGCTTTTTCCTGCTCCTCTTAGCATGATAAAGAAGATTCAAAGAGAGTGAGATGCCAGCTCCTTTCATTCAGTCAGTACCTTCAATCATTTCTGGACGTTTTTCAATGGCAAAAATCAATGAATATTGTAAATGCACAAACAGTAATTTCTCCGCATTGCAAGGTGCAATTCTGAAATTTTTTGCTTTTTCCTGCTCCTCTTAGCATGATAAAGAAGATTCAAAGAGAGTGAGATGCCAGCTCCTTTCATTCAGTCAGTAGCTTCAAACATTTCTGGTATATGAATAACATGATGTTTTTCAATGGCAAAAATCAATGAATATTGTAAATGCACAAACAGTAATTTCTCCGCATTGCAAGGTGCAATTCTGAAATTTTTTTGCTTTTTCCTGCTCCTCTTAGCATGATAAAGAAGATTCAAAGAGAGTGAGATGCCAGCTCCTTTCATTCAGTCAGTAGCTTCAATCATTTCTGGACGTTTTTCAATGGCAAAAATCAATGAATATTGTAAATGCACAAACAGTAATTTCTCCGCATTGCAAGGTGCAATTCTGAAATTTTTTGCTTTTTCCTGCTCCTCTTAGCATGATAAAGAAGATTCAAAGAGAGTGAGATGCCAGCTCCTTTCATTCAGTCAGTAGCTTCAATCATTTCTGGATGTTTTTCAATGGCAAAAATCAATGAATATTGTAAATGCACAAACAGTAATTTCTCCGCATTGCAAGGTGCAATTCTGAAATTTTTTGCTTTTTCCTGCTCCTCTTAGCATGAAAAAGAAGATTCAAAGAGAGTGAGATGCCAGCTCCTTTCATTCAGTCAGTAGCTTCAATCATTTCTGGTATATGAATAACATGATGTTTTTCAATGGCAAAAATCAATGAATATTGTAAATGCACAAACAGTAATTTCTCCGCATTGCAAGGTGCAATTCTGAAATTTTTTGCTTTTTCCTGCTCCTCTTAGCATGATAAAGAAGATTCAAAGAGAGTGAGATGCCAGCTCCTTTCATTCAGTCAGTAGCCTTCAATCATTTCTGGACGTTTTTCAATGGCAAAAATCAATGAATATTGTAAATGCACAAACAGTAATTTCTCCGCATTGCAAGGTGCAATTCTGAAATTTTTTGCTTTTTCCTGCTCCTCTTAGCATGATAAAGAAGATTCAAAGAAGAGTGAGATGCCAGCTCCTTTCATTCAGTCAGTAGCTTCAAACATTTCTGGTATATGAATAACATGATGTTTTTCAATGGCAAAAATCAATGAATATTGTAAATGCACAAACAGTAATTTCTCCAGCATTGCAAGGTGCAATTCTGAAATTTTTTGCTTTTTCCTGCTCCTCTTAGCATGATAAAGAAGATTCAAAGAGAGTGAGATGCCAGCTCCTTTCATTCAGTCAGTAGCTTCAATCATTTCTGGACGTTTTTCAATGGCAAAAATCAATGAATATTGTAAATGCACAAACAGTAATTTCTCCGCATTGCAAGGTGCAATTCTGAAATTTTTTGCTTTTTCCTGCTCCTCTTAGCATGATAAAGAAGATTCAAAGAGAGTGAGATGCCAGCTCCTTTCATTCAGTCAGTAGCTTCAATCATTTCTGGTATGTTTTTCAATGGCAAAAATCAATGAATATTGTAAATGCACAAACAGTAATTTCTCCAGCATTGCAAGGTGCAATTCTGAAATTTTTTGCTTTTTCCTGCTCCTCTTAGCATGATAAAGAAGATTCAAAGAGAGTGAGATGCCAGCTCCTTTCATTCAGTCAGTAGCTTCAATCATTTCTGGTATATGAATAACATGATGTTTTTCAATGGCAAAAATCAATGAATATTG
This sequence comes from Phyllobates terribilis, assembly GCF_046119375.1. NCBI lineage: Eukaryota > Metazoa > Chordata > Amphibia > Anura > Dendrobatidae > Phyllobates > Phyllobates terribilis. The sequence goes on along the minus strand of NW_027365142.1, from coordinate 3,877 downwards.
TAAATGCACAAACAGTAATTTCTCCGCATTGCAAGGTGCAATTCTGAAATTTTTTGCTTTTTCCTGCTCCTCTTAGCATGATAAAGAAGATTCAAAGAGAGTGAGATGCCAGCTCCTTTCATTCAGTCAGTAGCTTCAATCATTTCTGGACGTTTTTCAATGGCAAAAATCAATGAATATTGTAAATGCACAAACAGTAATTTCTCCGCATTGCAAGGTGCAATTCTGAAATTTTTTGCTTTTTCCTGCTCCTCTTAGCATGATAAAGAAGATTCAAAGAGAGTGAGATGCCAGCTCCTTTCATTCAGTCAGTAGCTTCAATCATTTCTGGACGTTTTTCAATGGCAAAAATCAATGAATATTGTACATGCACAAACAGTAATTTCTCCGCATTGCAAGGTGCAATTCTGAAATTTTTTGCTTTTTCCTGCTCCTCTTAGCATGATAAAGAAGATTCAAAGAGAGTGAGATGCCAGCTCTTTCATTCAGTCAGTAGCTTCAAACATTTCTGGTATATGAATAACATGATGTTTTTCAATGGCAAAAATCAATGAATATTGTAAATGCACAAACAGTAATTTCTCCGCATTGCAAGGTGCAATTCTGAAATTTTTTGCTTTTTCCTGCTCCTCTTAGCATGATAAAGAAGATTCAAAGAGAGTGAGATGCCAGCTCCTTTCATTCAGTCAGTAGCTTCAATCATTTCTGGACGTTTTTCAATGGCAAAAATCAATGAATATTGTAAATGCACAAACAGTAATTTCTCCGCATTGCAAGGTGCAATTCTGAAATTTTTTGCTTTTTCCTGCTCCTCTTAGCATGATAAAGAAGATTCAAAGAGAGTGAGATGCCAGCTCCTTTCATTCAGTCAGTAGCTTCAATCATTTCTGGACGTTTTTCAATGGCAAAAATCAATGAATATTGTAAATGCACAAACAGTAATTTCTCCGCATTGCAAGGAGCAATTCTGAAATTTTTTGCTTTTTCCTGCTCCTCTTAGCATGATAAAGAAGATTCAAAGAGAGTGAGATGCCAGCTCCTTTCATTCAGTCAGTAGCTTCAATCATTTCTGGACGTTTTTTCAATGGCAAAAATCAATGAATATTGTAAATGCACAAACAGTAATTTCTCCGCATTGCAAGGTGCAATTCTGAAATTTTTTTGCTTTTTCCTGCTCCTCTTAGCATGATAAAGAAGATTCAAAGAGAGTGAGATGCCAGCTCCTTTCATTCAGTCAGTAGCTTCAAACATTTCTGGTATATGAATAACATGATGTTTTCAATGGCAAAAATCAATGAATATTGTAAATGCACAAACAGTAATTTCTCCGCATTGCAAGGTGCAATTCTGAAATTTTTTGCTTTTTCCTGCTCCTCTTACCATGATAAAGAAGATTCAAAGAGAGTGAGATGCCAGCTCCTTTCATTCAGTCAGTAGCTTCATCATTTCTGGACGTTTTTCAATGGCAAAAATCAATGAATATTGTAAATGCACAAACATAAATTTCTCCGCATTGCAAGGTGCAATTCTGAAATTTTTTGCTTTTTCCTGCTCCTCTTAGCATGATAAAGAAGATTCAAAGAGAGTGAGATGCCAGCTCCTTTCATTCAGTCAGTAGCTTCAATCATTTCTGGATGTTTTTCAATGGCAAAAATCAATGAATATTGTAAATGCACAAACAGTAATTTCTCCGCATTGCAAGGTGCAATTCTGAAATTTTTTGCTTTTTCCTGCTCCTCTTAGCATGATAAAGAAGATTCAAAGAGAGTGAGATGCCAGCTCCTTTCATTCAGTCAGTAGCTTCAATCATTTCTGGTATATGAATAACATGATGTTTTTCAATGGCAAAAATCAATGAATATTGTAAATGCACAAACAGTAATTTCTCCGCATTGCAAGGTGCAATTCTGAAATTTTTTGCTTTTTCCTGCTCCTCTTAGCATGATAAAGAAGATTCAAAGAGAGTGAGATGCCAGCTCCTTTCATTCAGTCAGTACCTTCAATCATTTCTGGACGTTTTTCAATGGCAAAAATCAATGAATATTGTAAATGCACAAACAGTAATTTCTCCGCATTGCAAGGTGCAATTCTGAAATTTTTTGCTTTTTCCTGCTCCTCTTAGCATGATAAAGAAGATTCAAAGAGAGTGAGATGCCAGCTCCTTTCATTCAGTCAGTAGCTTCAAACATTTCTGGTATATGAATAACATGATGTTTTTCAATGGCAAAAATCAATGAATATTGTAAATGCACAAACAGTAATTTCTCCGCATTGCAAGGTGCAATTCTGAAATTTTTTGCTTTTTCCTGCTCCTCTTAGCATGATAAAGAAGATTCAAAGAGAGTGAGATGCCAGCTCCTTTCATTCAGTCAGTAGCTTCAATCATTTCTGGACGTTTTTCAATGGCAAAAATCAATGAATATTGTAAATGCACAAACAGTAATTTCTCCGCATTGCAAGGTGCAATTCTGAAATTTTTTGCTTTTTCCTGCTCCTCTTAGCATGATAAAGAAGATTCAAAGAGAGTGAGATGCCAGCTCCTTTCATTCAGTCAGTAGCTTCAATCATTTCTGGATGTTTTTCAATGGCAAAAATCAATGAATATTGTAAATGCACAAACAGTAATTTCTCCGCATTGCAAGGTGCAATTCTGAAATTTTTTGCTTTTTCCTGCTCCTCTTAGCATGAAAAAGAAGATTCAAAGAGAGTGAGATGCCAGCTCCTTTCATTCAGTCAGTAGCTTCAATCATTTCTGGACGTTTTTCAATGGCAAAAATCAATGAATATTGTAAATGCACAAACAGTAATTTCTCCGCATTGCAAGGTGCAATTCTGAAATTTTTTGCTTTTTCCTGCTCCTCTTAACATGATAAAGAACATTCAAAGAGAGTGAGATGCCAGCTCCTTTCATTCAGTCAGTAGCTTCAATCATTTCTGGACGTTTTTCAATGGCAAAAATCAATGAATATTGTAAATGCACAAACAGTAATTTCTCCGCATTGCAAGGTGCAATTCTGAAATTTTTTGCTTTTTCCTGCTCCTCTTAGCATGATAAAGAAGATTCAAAGAGAGTGAGATGCCAGCTCCTTTCATTCAGTCAGTAGCTTCAATCATTTCTGGACGTTTTTCATTGGCAAAAATCAATGAATATTGTACATGCACAAACAGTAATTTCTCCGCATTGCAAGGTGCAATTCTGAAATTTTTTGCTTTTTCCTGCTCCTCTTAGCATGATAAAGAAGATTCAAAGAGAGTGAGATGCCAGCTTCTTTCATTCAGTCAGTAGCTTCAAACATTTCTGGTATATGAATAACATGATGTTTTTCAATGGCAAAAATCAATGAATATTGTAAATGCACAAACAGTAATTTCTCCGCATTGCAAGGTGCAATTCTGAAATTTTTTGCTTTTTCCTGCTCCTCTTAGCATGATAAAGAAGAATCAAAGAGAGTGAGATGCCAGCTCCTTTCATTCAGTCAGTAGCTTCAATCATTTCTGGACGTTTTTCAATGGCAAAAATCAATGAATATTGTAAATGCACAAACAGTAATTTCTCCGCATTGCAAGGTGCAATTCTGAAATTTTTTGCTTTTTCCTGCTCCTCTTAGCATGATAAAGAAGATTCAAAGAAAGTGAGATGCCAGCTCCTTTCATTCAGTCAGTAGCTTCAATCATTTCTGGACGTTTTTCAATGGCAAAAATCAATGAATATTGTAAATGCACAAACAGTAATTTCTCCGCATTGCAAGGTGCAATTCTGAAATTTTTTGCTTTTTCCTGCTCCTCTTAGCATGATAAAGAAGATTCAAAGAGAGTGAGATGCCAGCTCCTTTCATTCAGTCAGTAGCTTCAATCATTTCTGGACGTTTTTCAATGG